>NC_045542.1:131825149-131952649 GCF_009769535.1 Thamnophis elegans | reverse complement strand
TACCTGTCACGCAAGAAATCTGTCTTTGTTTGGGACAAAATCCATTATTGTCTGAAAGTCAAACAAAACCAGGAATTTGTAAATTGGGATACTGAAATCCACAATCTGTTAATATGAGGGCTTGCTGTCACTCATTTCTTACGTTTTTCATTATTTTAAAATAAAGAATCTTAATGTTACATACATGCTGACTTCATGGATTGTTATATCTCTAACATACATACGGAAGTTGACCAAACATTGCCCAATATTACTATTATTGCCACTGTCATCATGAACAGGAAACACTCTTCCTTTTTGTCCCTTCTTTCTCATAGATTAACACTTTACAATTACATTTCTCTTTCCTAACACCAATAAAGGGAAAGAGAAAGAGCGTGTTGTGGTGATTAATAGTTAAGAATTATTAGCTGAATAGTTAATAGCTATTAACCTATTAACTGAAGTGCACAGTTCTCATTAACAGCTACATCTTTAAACTGGGTGTAAAGGTGAAATGCAAAAATTACAGATACAACTAAATACTTAATGCTGTGCATATTTTCATGACAAAAAAAGACTTTCTAGCCTCCGAATCCATTAATATTTTAAACTAAAAATTCAGCCACCTAAAACACGCAGCAAAGGAAACAAGGTAAAGGTAGAATCCTTAAGCTTTAATTTAAGATGAATGCAATGGATTTCAAATTAGAGATGTTAAGCCGGTCATACGTGACAAGCTTTGGAATATTTTCTTTTGGTCACACTGCTTGATGGTTCTTTTCATCCTTTGTTACATTAGGCTCTTTTTTATAATGACACTGAGAGTCACAGTGCATAATTAATAGGAAATGAAATATTCAAATGGCCTCTAATGCAGCCCCAGTGAAATGCCATTGAAATAAAAAGGCTAGGGAAGTGTGGAGACATCAGGAATGGGTATGAATGTTGGCATGTGTCACTTTTTTAAACCTCAGATAATGCAAGCATAAAAAGCATGCTAGCACACAGCAAGCAAAAACAACAGGCTAACATTAAAACACATTTTTATGGCACAGTAGTTATTATTATTGAATTGTAAAATGGGTAGCTTAACCAATTCTGTTTCTCACACATTCTATTGTTGAGTCATCAAAATTCTAGTATAATCATTTACATCAAGTTCGGCAAATCAAATGCAGATGTGGCAGTACATTTAAACAACATTGTATTCCACAGGATGGGGTACATAGACAGACAAGTCTCATCTTATAATTAAAAACACACACACACACAAACACACATCCTATGTCACCAAACAGCAATATGAAGAAGTTTGGGTTTGTGTTCTTCTTAGGTTAGCTTAATGAATTATATTTTGAGTTTATCTAAGATTATTTTGGGACAAAATAATTAACAGGAAGCATTTCTAACTATTTATTGCTAGGAGAATACTTTAGCTTTTTACAACTGCATTGCTTAGAGATTCTAGGTGCAGTTCAAAGTAACATCCTCTTCTGACAGCTTTTCAGAATCTTGCACTGCTTAAACAACTCAAAACACCCTTCAAGACACAGGCCTGAATTTAAACTTCTGTGTCAGGACATACACCATATGAATGAAATATACAAACACGGTGTACACACACACACACATACTACATTCTTGTGCGAAGAAAACTAAGGTTAAAGAAGCAGTAAATCAAATACTTCTCCTTGAACTAAAACTGTCCATTTTGACAGCTGATTTTCTTTATTTGAAAGCATGCAGCACACGTAAAATAAATACTTGTACAGGTGGGGAAAAAAATCTTCAATATCCTGGACTGTGTTAAAAAAAAGATCCTGTTGGATTTATATTTGTTTAATAAGAAATTTCCTGGATGGATAATATCCACACAAACAATTAGATGCCGGGGGGGGGGAGGGGGGGAGATGGCACTTATTTAAAATTTGAACTATGAGTATGATTTTTATAAAGGACTGGACAGAGTTTCAAAAATCCAACAAATCAATTTCCATTAAACAACAATGTCCATATTTATATTTTAGTTTTGTTGGACTTGATTAATGGCTGTACCCTCATCGTAATCTTTCAGTCCTGTTTCAAAATGCAAAAATTCTAAATTGAACAAAAAAATCATTGCTTTAGAAATAATTCCCATCTTAAGGAGTCACAATCTTGAAGGAAACTTGTTGCTAATCCTAGTACCACCAAAATGATCTCAGCTTTCATTCTGGCTGGATTCCAACATACAATTTCATTAACCCAGGTACCGCAGGTGATAAAACTCATTTTTCCCTAAAGAGACAGCTAAAAAGTACAGTTATACATTTATGAAGTACCAGCAATCAAAATTATGGATTTTTCTAAAAGGGTTTTAACTACTTTTATTGAAAGGAAAATTGCTGTCTCAGACTTTTTTTGACACTATTACTAATCATAAATTTTACCATTTAGACACAGCAATAATGTGGGAGATGGTGTCAGTAAAAAGTACGAAACAAAGATGATCGCTGTCTCTTAAGTAATGCCTTCTGATCAGATACCAGAAGTGAACTTTAAGAGACATAAACCAACTATCTAAAATTCTCACTGATTGCAAACAACAGGGTTAGTTCCAAGAACATACAACATAAAACAAAAGGTATATAAATTTTGTAGTTATATATTCATCTAGGAAATTGACCAAACAAATTAGCACGATGACCACAAACTAACCCTGTTGTTCTACAAAAATAACACACTATGAAATTATCTGTAACAGCACCTCTGGGTCTTTTCAATCCAAACTTTTTTCCCAAATATTATAGAGATCACTAGAGGGCAGTGTGGTATTTAGACCATCCTGACCTTTGTAAGTGATGCAACTATTACTTAGGTCTTGAACTTTATTACAATGTCAGCAAGGTTAATCAGGTTGCTGTAAAATCTGTGACATTCAAAACTGAATTCTGATTTAACATGTTCCAAATACTAGGGAACAGAATGAACTAACATTTTGCTGGTAGTATAGTTATGTCGATCAACTTTCCTACATATTTGTTGTCTGCCAGCATTTTAAAAGGGGGATGAATATGAAAAAAATCCCACCTTTAGCTGGTGGTTAGTTTACAAAATGAATGGGGAAAGATCATGTGCATGAAATAAACAATTGTATATAACTTTGGAAGTTTCCATCCCTGTGTCTTTTTCTTTTAATGTTGAACAATTTTAACCTCAATGTAGTTCAATTAAGCTTAAAGTTTAAAACGCTCTGATCTGCAGACAGCAGTCATTAATGCATTTGAAGCGAGTTCTGATTTCCAGCTTTCTTTAAGCAGGTATCCCTTATGCGTACTTTTCTCTCTCTCTAAAACCACAAGCATAGTTTCTGGAATTTCATGTGGAAGTGCTTAAGGGGTTGAAAGTTAACACCTTTGTGAGCTGAGTAGCCTTGCAGTTGCTGCTAAACAAAAGCCTCTTTTAGAAGCTTTCCTGAAATGTTTTCTTAACATGTTCCAAGTAGTTTTAGGCAAGCAACTAAAGTAAACAAGATGTTACCATGATAAAAACACTTGTGAAAACATTGCAGTGTGCCTAAAATGTTTCTTTCACAGAAGCATTCATTAGTTTTACCAGCAAGCTTCCATCTAAACTCATAAATGATTTAATTTTTAAATGTATTTCAATTATAAATGTTACTGTTCCTACCATACTTCACAAAATTACAAGTCCCAAACTATCAAACTATCGGTTACAAAGCTTACTTCCTTTTGTAAATAGTGACCTTCGTATATTTGTGTATATACGTATCATACAGTATTATGTGTACTACTATCCTTCCAAAAGAAGTGGATTTCTGTAGTTCAGAGTTCAAAAGTGGAATCCTTTGTGCTCTCTGAGGTGGGCTGTTTGCCAATACTTCATTATCCAATTAGGTAACATCATCAGTGCTAATGATGTTACCTAGTTGGGTAATGTAATGTTCAGCAAGCAAATAACCAAGCTCAGAGGATTCCACTATTATCTTTCCCCATCCATTTGGGACTTTTCAGCATGATTTCTGATCCTTAACATTTGGGAAATATGCCAGTGGTGGGATTCAATTTTTTTTACTACAGGTTCTGTGGACGTGGCTTTGTGGGCGTGGTGTGGCTTGGTGGGCGTGGCAGGTGAAGAATACTGTAAAATCTCAATTTCTACCCCACTCTGGAGCCAGTCAGAGGTAGTATTTGCCAGTTCTCCGAACTACTCAAACTTTCTGCTACTGGTTCTCCAGAACTAGTCAGAACCTGCTGAATCCCACCTCTGAAATATGCCCATCCAGCCATTATCATGTCAAGAAGTTTGCTCTGGAGAATAAATGGCCTTACTTGATATACCAACATGCAGGACAAAAATCACAACTAGAAGGGAATAAAAGTATTCAGAACTCCAAAGTAAGTAATTAAACTCACAGTACATCTTGGGATGCTGCACCCTCCACTATGAGTAAGGGGATTCACATGCTGTACGTATGTATTTACAATGGGCACTTTTGAAAAGTAAATACATACTGTACAGCTCTAACCCAGTTAGAGAAGTAGGTATATGCTGTACAACATTTAATAATATGGTCCAAAATGCCAATCAAAATGTAACACAGAAATACACACATGTACCTTCACACGTACACATACTTATTCAGACACAATTGCATGTAGATTAGATAGGGAGACAGATAGATAGATAGATAGATAGATAGATAGATAGATAGATAGATAGATAGATAGATAGATAGATAGATAGATGATAGATAGATATTAGATTGGGAGGGGAGGGAATGGGAATAGAATAGATGGAGAACAGAATAGAACAGAATAAGATTTCTTACTTTAAAAAAGACTGGAAATCTTCACATACTGCTTCGCAGCCCGGCCATTTACATACTCCGTGCCCATAAAGCGGATGACTATGAGAGGGTTCTTCATGGGATAAGCTGAAAGAATAATTAAAAAGTGGGAGAGTGGAAACTATTATCATGTGAAACTTGAGTAAGCTTACTTTGGTGTTTGAAAAATATTAATGCAATCCACTAACAGTACAAAATACTAAAGAATAAGTAAATCATTTTGGATCATGCAATACAGATTTACAAGAGAACATTTCCAAACTTTATTGAGGAATTGTATATATCACATCTAGGAATCAGAGGTCTTGCCAAAAGTTGGAAAAAAAAATGAAATATACTCCAAATTACTCTTAAGATGCTTAAAAATTGTATCAGTTTTTTATTTGTACAAAAAAAATCTCTGCATTTTTTTTCATCGTTATCAGCCAAATTTCTAAATTTATAGTATGGAAGTCAATAACATTTTCATGTTAATAAGAATCATTAATACATATTTTGGACCAACATTGCTGTTTTCCATTAGCCAAAATAAAAATTAAGGCTGAGGGAGGGCAAATCTGTCTGAACACAAAATGGTCAGGGAAATGTATCTGTTGCATTTATTATTATTCTAAAGTATCTTTATTCAACTGTAATATGACCAAAGGAATTACTTTTTTGACAATTTCCATAATTTTAAATGACTTTTATATATAAAGAAGCTGTTTTTTTTACTTCCATTCCTCTTATTTTTAACAGAAAGCTATGCCCAATACTATTAAGAAAAGTGAAAAGTTTTTGATTTAAAATATACTCACAAGAACTATTTATACATGTTTCAATTTTGTTTCTAGAATTTGCCTCCTACACACCACCAATCAGCAGTCTTATCTCTGAACTATCACAGAGGTATATTTGCCAACAACATTGGTTCAAGATGCCTCCAATAACCATTTTGTTATTATTCATTTGCCTTAAGCTTCCACTGCAATTCATGCAAAGACTTGATAAACCTTATATTCAGATATTATGAAATATGTTACCATTATAATTAATAACATTATAGTATTTCAAGTAAGCTATATCGTAATAGTCAATGTGCTAGAGTGCAAAGGACATCAGATTTGAACTACAAAAAGCAGTTCAGCTGCTCTATTCAGCTGCTAATTGATTACAATTATTCCGTTGAATATACTTGTCATTAATTTAAAAAAATTAAAGGAGGGAAGGACAGCATACATGCCCTGACTCTACTGGAAACCTGGAATACACACTAATGTTAGTGGAAAAATACAGCTGTATTTTTACTGTCTGAACTACAGCAAAGTTGTTAGTAAACAGGATGTTTGGAATGGGATTCTGGAAAGTAACAGTAATAGATTGGCTCTGGTGATTGTGTTGGAAGAGCAAAGAATGTGAAATCCATTTTTAATAACCATTGCTATAGAAATGACAATTGGAAACAAAGAGCATTACTGAATGAATGATCTCTGTCTTCTAGAATTAACAGATAGGAATAAGAGGAAAAATGTTAAAAACAAAGTGATACTTTTCACAGAAGGCTAAAGTTTTGATGAGCACACTATTAATTTAAGTAACTCATGAAGTCCCATTTGTGTAAATAAAAATTCCTTTCAAAAACAATGCTGGGGTAGATGTAGGGAAGTAGTAAATAGTGTTTTAGAACATGAAGAGAGAGAGAGAGAGAGAATAGAGGTTTCTAATACTTATATCAACAATTTTATACTAAAGTTGGGTGATTTATTTAAAACAAGTTTCACTGGAGAAGCTTTTATAACTGATGTTACTCATAATCAACTCTTCTAAACATTAAATGATTTAATTGGTTTACTTGTAATCAGTAGATTGCCCTATTGAATTATCAGGCCCTTTAGGTCAATAAAAAAATGTGCAGCTATGCTCAGCTCTTGGAATGTTTACATTTTTCTATTACGACCATAAAAACTACAAGATGCAGTAGATAAGGCCAACAACTTATAAATTGTATAATTTTGCCACAATCATTTATTTATTACTTTAAAAAACACGCATTAACAATATTTTGCACAAATGTTGGTCCTTGCCTTCCAGTATAAAATATATTAACTTTTGGAGAATCGTGTACTTATTCATTTATATTTCTGACATATCTAACTAAATTAAATTGGAATAACTACCACTCAACTTTATGTTAAAATGCTCATTCAAAAGGACGACTAGGGCTGATATGATAGCAATGTTCTGAAATCTCAGTTGCCACAAAGAAGAGGGAGTCAAACTATTCTCCAAAGCACCTGAGGGTAGGACAAGAAGCAATAAGTGGAAACAAATGAAGGAGAGAAGCAATTTAGAATTAAGGAGAAATTTCCTGACAGTTAGAACAATTAATCAGTGGAACAATTTGCTCTAGAAGTTCTGAATGTTCCCACACTGGAAGTTTTTAAGAAAAGTTGGATAACCATTTGTCTGAAATGGTGTAGGGTTTCCTGCGTAAGAGAGTTGAACTAGAAGGCCTCCAAGGTCCCTTCCAATTCTGTTATTCTAATTCTAACTCAAATAATAAGTAGAATGTACAATTAAAAGTTGTATTTCTAGTCATACTTTCAAAATTATACATTGTGGAAATTGTGATTGTTTTGATTGATTTTTGTCAGACACTGATGTTATTATTTTCATGTTTCCCTTGAAAAATCTAGGAAGGAAGGAAGGAAACCAGAGACAGATAAACAGAAGTATATCTATCACATCCCAAATTAAAAATTGACAATAACTGGATGCAGACTGGCCAATATAGATTTCTTGGGGGCACTATGGAAATGGCTTCCAACTGTCTTGTTTTGATTTTTGACTACCCAATCAACTCTATGGTGTAAAGATTTCCTGGTTCTTTCCCAAACAAGTATCAAACACACCATACTTGTTTCTCCAAATGCCTTCAAACAAGAGGAGCGTGTAACAATTGACTGTGTTATATTGTGGCAAAATTGCACCAAGATTTCTTTTTACAGGTAGTTCTCAACTTACAACAGTTCATTTAGTGACCTTTTGAAGTAACAACGACACAGAAAAAAGTGACTTCTGGCCATTTTTTACACTTATAACCATTGTCGCATCCCCATGGTCATGTGATTTACATTCGGATGCTTGACAACTGACTCGCATTTATGATGGTTTACAGTGTCCCAGAGTTACATGATCCCTGTTTGTGACCTTCAGATTAACTTAACAACTGTGTTACTACTTTCACAACTGCAATGATTCACTTAACAAATGTGGCAAGAAAAGCCATAAAATGGGGCAAAACTCACTTAACAAATGTAACACTTAACAACATAAATTTTGGGCTCAAATGTTGTATGTTGGGGACTACTTATATTGTCTTTAAGGAATCATAAGGGAAAATAATCAGCCACTAAGATTAATGTAGATGACATGACTATTTAAGCATCTGCATGCAGCAGCAAACAACAACTTCCAGTCCATATAATGGAATGACTTACATCTTTTACTAGGCTAAAATTCGGTTATAGATGCATATCTGCTCGGAAGTGACAGGAAGAGATGGTATTATTAGATACTATCTTTATTGTATCTCAACTATTTATAGGATTTGTGTTCTTTTATAAAATATAAAAAGATGGATGTTTCTGTTTAAATGGGAAGTACAGAATTAGAATAGTAACTGTGAATTCTGTTCTTAAGGGATCTATATCAATACAAAATCTGTGTAATATTTTCTTATGGATTCAAGCTAATCCCATTTTTTTTTTAACAGGAAAGGTAAGTTTACCCCTGTAAACTCTTGCTTAAAATAGTAGACATGTCTGGACAACATACTGGAATTCAGTCAGTTTATCAAGACACAGAGTGCAATTACACTGCAGAAGTTCTCTTCTTGTAATGTAATGAGAAAATTATATGCTTAACATTTAAACAAAGAATTTGATCATTCTAAACTGAATCATACTGAATCTACTAATCCACCAAATAGCAATTCTATATATACTTAGTACTCCGCTGGGTTACTTGACATTCTATTTAGATTATCAGAAATTAGTAACAGAACAACAAGGTTAGTGAATAAATATGTTTTCTCAAACATTCTATTTTCTTGGTTTAGCTAGCATAGGTTTCATAACAGGGAGGCCAATCTTACGGACATTCCAACTCTACCATAACTGGTTGATTGATGCCCCTGAAAGATAGTTAAGACATCACACAGGTCAGTGATGGCTAATCTTTTTGTTGTTGGGTGCCAAAAATATTAGCGCGAGCACACACATGCCGGCACCCATAATGCAAATCCACCCCCAGCCCCCTGGAGGCCAGGGGAAGCAGGAAACGGATCATTTCCGAACTTCTGGTAGGCCCTTTGGGCCCATTTTTTGCCCTCCCCAGGCTCCGGAAGCTTTCCTAAAGCTTGGGGAGGGTCAAAATGGCCTCCCTCAGCCCCCCAGAAGGCTGAAATTCAGCTGGCTGGCACGCGCATGCATGCTGGAGCTGACGGCAGATATATGCCGGCAGATATGGCTCTGTGTGCCACCTGTGGCATGCGTGCCATGGGTTTGCCATCACAGACATAGGTCTTCTCACCCTATTCAGATCCAAAGATAATCAATGCCTTGAGAAACTAAGAAGAAACTAAGAGATGAAAGAGTTATGCTCTCCCAGAGCACTTAGATGTGTATTTTGTAGAGAGATACTGTATTTGGTTCCAGATCTCTTTTTCTGATTTTTTACATTGGAGTAACAACAAGGAACATCTTTTACTGGACTTGACTGAGATAACAGTTACATGGACATGGAAAGAATCCAATACACTTATCAGCCCTCCTGAGTAAGACAGACAGGAAACATGATTAGATGAGCTAACACTATTTGTAAGGTTACATTAACAGAGACTTGCCAGCCTAAAGGCACCAACTTCCTGCCACCACCTTTAACTGTCTGATCAGCTAGGGTGGGTCCTTCCTAAGTTTCTTTGTCTGACCATTGACCCCTTGGGGCCTCCTCCCTCTCTTGTCTGATTGTTTCCTAGGCAGCATCTCTTTCTCTTGTCCCCCAAGGTCATCCACACATCCCATTACAACACTGGATAGCGCTAGATTCAGGCATGCTAATTTAAATGGACATGCAAACTTCTATCACTTAATCAATTTATAAGCTGCTTCAATGGTTGCAGTATCGTTACACATCACACAACCACAAACTAATACAGTGTAAAACACAACAGAATACAACAGAACAGTAACAATACAATATTAAAAAAAACACATACTGGGAAAGCAAGCAAACAACCTACAAACAGATAAGCATGGTCAAATAAGTATATTGATCTTAAACCATGAAGGACTTTATGACAATCATCTTACAAAGTTTCAAACAGCAATCATTACCACCCCTTTTCACTCTGCCTTTTTCTTGAGGGCTGTCTATTGCCACACATATTATCCATGAAAGCCAGTGGTGTAATTTGCTAGTTGCTTTACTAGAGCTAAGATTTCACTGAGTCTAACACAAGCCACATAGCACAACAGTCTTCGATGGGCATCATGTAAACAAACATTTTTGAACAGAAGTCATAAAATCTCACTGCACTTGCAATCCAGGTCTTACACATTTAAGAATAGAGAATGATTGAGAGTCAGTTGGGCATGCCAGAACTATTTGCATGGTTCATATTTAACGAATCTGCAATTTCTGAATCAAAAGGTAGCTATTATTCTCCTATATTTACAATTCTCCTAATTTTGTAATGCATTTTCAAAACAACTGAAATGTACATGGTCATACAAAAACAGGTAAAATATTATTAATGCCAAAACAGGTGCAAAAATCTGCAGAGCCTCCAAAATTAAGTAAAAAAACCCAAACAAACACCTTTACAGAAGTACACCAAAATGTGTATTTATTTGGTAAGACCTCTAGAAAAATACGTGACTTTAAAATAGTTTTGAATAAATAAATTAAAATAATTAGGATCAATAAAAAATGATACCTTTGGTCATAATAGAAATCAAATATACCACATCCTCAGTATTACATGGAAGGAACATAATGAGGAGCAGAAATTATAGCCGGTAACAAGAAAAAGAATAAGTAGCATCATTTTCACAATAATAGTAATAATAACAATGATATTTCTCTATGCTACAGTCTTCAATAGCACTTCAAATCAATAAAACTGTATGGACGATGGAAACAGTACCTATATTTCAATGTCCAATATATTATTGGTGAATAAAAATATCAACAAATGACAATATATTTCAGAACAAATAAAGAATCATTAGAAAGAACAGAAGGTAAAAATAAATAAATGCTTCAAGATCAAGGTAAGGACTGGTATCAGGCAACTCTAAGTGCAATTTATAGCCATGCAAGAATATGACATTGAGTGAGGTTCATCAATGTATAAATCTCAGTTTTCAATTGTATTTAAAAATAGAAATGTGGTTCTCTCCCTTGTAGATGAAATATTTCACGCAGAGCTTTTTGATCTTTTTCCACATTCATTTTGGGGTTAAGTTTTGTAACAACTTTCCTGATGAAGAAACTGGAAAAACCTAGGGATCTGCACAATTATGTGACCTTTGATCTGTCTGGGTAGAATATGAAATTTGGAAGTTTACTAATATAACCCAAACAAATTTGGTAATTGCTAGGATGTATTTTTTTTTAGTAAACAAAATCTGACAATGTGCAAAAATCTAAAAGGACAGTTTTTCACCACCTTCTAGGGCAGGGGTGTCAAATTTGCAGCCCATGGGCTGGATGCGTCATGTGCTGGCTCTGACCGGTTTAGCAAAGGGGGTGGGGGGAAAGTCCCAATATGTCACATGACGTTGCCGTAACAATGATATCTTTGTTCTAGGGCATCTCCAAGGTTTTTTCCCTCAAATCTATGCTTGGTCAAGAGGCCAAAGGTTATATGTGCAGTATGTACTCTATCTAATGCTATCAAAATAATGAAATTTTTGACTGTTCCACAGACAGGTTCTTACAAACATATTTATCTCTTGAGAATAGCATGGAACAGACGAGACAAATGACATTACTCTGACTCACATAATCTCAAAGCAAAATGTTTTTCAACTATTTCAAATACGCAGCCCCCAATTATTAAGTACACAGCAATCAAGCAGAGAAGAAGCAACTCATACACATATCTGCATTAGTCATCTAATCCAGGGGAACAACTACAAGAAAACAAGTAACTGCCAAACAAAATATAGATTTCTCTATGAGTAAGTTCAGTTTGCCTTCCCAGCAAAGTGGTGTCAACCAATAAAAATATGACACTCTCTGGACTTGCAATTAACAAACTATACATAGAAATAAAACGATTGCATCTGCTTTTGAAAAGTATAAATACCATGAAATGCATCAGATCTGTGTGTGTTAGCAATAGCAATAGCACTTAGACTTATATACCACTTCACAGCACTTTACAGCCCTCTCTAAGCGGAGAGTTAGCATATTGGGTCAACAATCTGGGTCCTCATTTTACCAACCTCGGAAGGATGAAAGGCTGAATCAACCTTGAGCCTGGTGAGATTTGATGTGCCAAACTGCTGGCAGCCGGTGATCAGCAGAAGCAGCCTGCAGTACTGCACTCTACCCACTGCGTCACCGTGGCTCAGGATTAGGGAGAAGATACCCTGTCCTTCAGTCCTGAAATCACTTCTACCTGTTACATAGCATGAAAAGTAAATTCTGCTCAATTAAGCAGAAGCTATACGTAGAGGAGTGTCTCTTAAACTGTTTGACCCAAACACTGGTCTTAAATAATGTCCGTACTCATCACCAAAAAACCAGCCTCTGTTGCCTTACCTCTGTTGCCACACTTCTCTTGATGGCAGCAACCCCAAACTGGATCCTTGACTCATAAACAATCGTAATAAATTGCTCCATTACTCCCAGGATATGTCCAAAGTAGCCCCTTAAGGATAATTACTCCCAGTTTAAGAACCATTGATATAGGGAGTAGATATTAAGATCCAGAGGCGGCTACTTTTTACAGTCAAAGCACACATGAGAAAAATCAAACTACACTTTGGGGTAAATCGATCATATGTAAACAAAACAATATAGTACTCAAAAGTGGCTTCTACTTTAAAAAAAACCCCCAAAGGTAGGCACTTACACAAATCTATTTTTTTCATGTGGTACTGTATTATACCCCTGCTTTGTGTTTCAATTCCAGTACCTGTGTAATTGTCTTTGTTATATTTTCTCCCCCCCGCACCTCTATTAAATTCAATTTTCATCAGTATCTAGATATCCAGAATAGATGTCACATTAGGAATACTTTAATGGGCAGATTTAAAGCTCTAGCATTTTTAATCATTTCACTGCTAATTAACAAGAACAATCTCTCTTTTCTTTTCTTTTGAGTGTCTCTTCACGTACTTGCATACTGTCATCACAGCTTCCTTATAGCCTCTATTTTCTGAGGCTCTAGATATTTAATTCTCTTTAATCTTGGCTCACAGACTCTTCCAATTCTTTTTCATTCTAGCTGCTCACTTTAGTATTTGTAGTAGTACTTTTTAAAATTCTTCATTCTAACGTGTTACTGGTGTTCTAATTTTTAATAAGAAAAAATAAAAATGAACTGGAGTCTGATTAACATCTATATATCACATACATTAAAAAATGTAGCACAGCTGTATAATTTCACATCTTCCTTCACCTCCAATTGCATTTTCTAAGCTGCTGTTTCATTTTATACATGGATTTGATTTTTAGCTTATCAGATTACACTCTACTTATCTTTGTTAAATTTATTCCTCTCTGCATAGTTCTCTAATTCATGCATAAAGAAATGGGATTGATTTGGTACCCTAGGTTCATTTTTATTCTAATTAAACAAACACTTTGCTTATTTTTGTCATTGATTCTCATTTATGCTTGTATATATATAATCTATTTCTATGATTAAAAAGAGGAAGAGGAGGAAGTAACGGAGGATAGATGAATCTGTGAATTCAGTTTTCTCCTAACTAGGTTTTCTGTGCTAGGCTATGAAAATCAGAAGAGGAGTTGGTGTGGTTGGCTTTAATTCGTAAAATAAATCCATTAACAGAATTTATTTGTATTGACTGTGCATACCTCAGTCCTGGAATCAGAAACATATTTGATATGAGGATACTGACACACACTTAGCACTCCCTCCCTCCCTCCCTCTCTCTATCTGTGTGTGTGTGTGTGTGTACATAATAACTCCTCTCTGAAGGAAAGAAAAATCAATTTTGTTTGAAAGAACTAATCACTAGACTTAAGAAGCCTTTATTTACTCTATTGGACATGGACAATTATACGAGAATCTCTAACTTTCAATGCTTGTATAAGGCTCTCAAAGAAGGATGACTTCCCCAGTGTGGAAAGTCCTGGTGATTATCCTAACCTGTTTCAAATTCATATCAGAATGGTTGGCAGGATTGCGTCTGTCTTCTATATTGGCTATTCATGCTGATGGAGGATCTTAGGTTTGGGTTCATCAGGGGGAGTCTGACTAGTTTGTCTTTTCTTATTTCTGAAAATATATTGTTCATGCTAAGAAGGTGAGAGAATAGAGCAAGGGTGTCAAACTCACCATGCCACGTCGTCACATGATATATCACAACATTTTCCCCTTTGCTAAACCGGAGGTGGGTGTGGCCAACGTGTTACACATCCGGCTTGCAGTCTGCGAGTTTGACACCCCTAGAATAGAGACTGCTCATTTTCAGTTACTATATTCCTATCTTAATGGCATTTTGTCCTTAGTGGTTTTTTTTTAAAAAAAGCATTGCATTATAGTGCAGTAGGTGGTTATTTGTCAAACTGAGGCCTATATATGATGTTTTTCAGTGCTCCTTTCTTTCTTCAGTGCTTCCTAAAATATTACACCAGCTACCTATTTGTTTTCTGGCAAAATATGAAGGATTCATTATTACCCTTAATGATACATAAGATTTGCACCCAGGCTACATGAATGAATGTCTCTTTTAAATATTTCTGCCATTTGCTAAGATTGTATGTCAAAGTTTACTTATAATTGATACAGATTAATCTTGCAGTGATTCAAAATTAAGATAGAGTATGCCACCCTTCGCTTTGACAGCTACCATTGAAAGTAGCTTTTAAATTATCTATTTCAATTGCTTTTAACTGCTGAATTGAACATATGTACTAACACTTCCGATGATCTCGTTTCTCACAAACACTTTCCTAGGCATCTTTAAGTTTATGTCCTGCAAGCCACAGAGACACTTGATATTTGCCAATGTAGTATTGCTATTGCTATTGCCAATGTAGTGTTCTAAGAAGAAATGATATGTATTGCTATTGCCAATGTAGTGTTCTAAGAAGAAATGATATGCTTTATTTAACATGGGTCTTACAAAGAATGTATTTCTCATTTACGTAAATGAGAATTCTTCTTAATTTTCATATTCATTTATCTCAACTGTACTGCCACTTCTGCCTGTTATATAAATGCATTCAGGGAAAACTTTCCAATGTCTGCATATCTACCAGACAGCAGTCCATGAGATATACAGACAGTCCTTGATTTACAACTGCAATTGAGTCCAACATTTCTGTTAAGCGAGTTTTGCTCCATTTTATGATCTTTTTTGTCCCAGTTATTAAGTAATCACTGCAGTTGTTCAATTAGTAACACGGTTGTTAAGTGAATCTGACTTCTCCCATTGACTTTGCTTGTCAGAAGTTTGCAAAATGGGATCATAAAACCACGCGACTGCAACTGTCATAAATGTGGGTCAGTTGCCAAGTGTTGGACTTCTGATCACATGATCACGAGAATGCTGCAACGGTAGTCAAATGTGAAAAAAGTTCATGAATTTTTTTCAGTGCTGTTCTAACTTTGAATGATCTCTAAATCAACTGCTGTAAGTCGAGGACTACCTGTACTATGTATTATTAGATGGAAGCATGCAACAGTTCCAGGTCAAAAAAAGTGGAATTTCTGTAGCAACAATGCTGGGTAGATTACATCTACTGCTAAACATGAATTGAATTGTTCTGCTTGAAGAAGTGCTAGCATTTTCTCACAATAACAATCATATTTATGGTAAGCATAATTTTGCTCATATTGTATTAGAAAAACACCAAGAGAGTAAGGAAAATATACATAGCCATTCCATTCAAGCATACATGACACATTTCCTTTATTTGTACTTTATAAAAAGCAACCATATTCCATAGGACACAAGACTGTTTCATCAGGAAAACCAGCTGAAGCACACAGGTACTGTAAACATCATATGCTATTGCAGGTGCTATACTTTCTATTTGTTTGTGTTTATCTAAACAACATAACAAACAATCAGACAAACAGAGAAAACATTTGGCACGATAATGATATTGTGGGATACAAGGGAAACATCTAGCTTTTGCTGGTTTCTAAATTTGCAAAAATTCTTGAGTCACATTCTTCATTTTAAAAAAATCCCTTTCCTTACGTGCTTCTTGTATTATACTTGGATTTCTGTGGTATCATATCAAGGATTTATTCTCTGGAGATAAACTATAATTCAGGGATATGGGAATTAAATCTTACGTTGAATCTAGGGAGGAAAAGCCAAACGAAAAATAAAAATGAAGGCACGTTGCCCTTCCAAATTGTCAAACTGAAGCTTGTTTTTGGAATTGCCCATGATTTAAAATGAAACTAACTTTACGGAAGCATAATTGGGATAATGCAGACATTTCAAGTACAAATAAAGAGTAATGCCTTCCATGGTGAATATGTAGTTTTGATTCTCTGGTAAATCAGCCAACTTAGACATTTTCATTGTATTTTCTTTTTTTAGTAGCAATAGCACTTAGACTTATATACTGCCCCATAGTGCTTTATAGCACTCTCTGGGTGATTTTCAACATTAGCATATTGCCCCCCCAAAAATATTTTATCGACTTTGGAAGGATGAAAGGCTGAGTCAATCTTGAGCCAGTCAGACTTGAACTCCTGGCAATGGAATGCAGAGTTAGTCTGCAACACTGCATTGTAACCGCTGTGCCACCACTGTGTCATCAATAATAATGATTTTATTAATTTTATTATCAATGCTATTAATAAAAGTAACATTTGAGGTTAAGAATAAACATCCTCTCCTGCTTTGGTGCAGACATATTAATGTCTGGGAGTTGCTCCTATCATGTCTACATTTGGTCCCAAATAGAAACTAATTGCCAGGCAACCATGACTTGAGGCATTAAAAAATAAACAAACTGCTATGGTCGTGCAGAGAATCAAATCCAAAGGGTAAAAATGTATTTGGATGGCACTAGGCACAACAGTACTACCTCTCAAGAAATTCTTAAAGGAGCCATGTCTTTTGCTAGCCTCATACAGCTATCGTCAGCAATAGATGCAGAAGCTGGGGAACAGGCACAGTATGGTATTCCCAACAAGTATTAAGTGTGTGTCTGGGCATGTAG
Organism: Thamnophis elegans; assembly: GCF_009769535.1. Classification (NCBI taxonomy): domain Eukaryota; kingdom Metazoa; phylum Chordata; class Lepidosauria; order Squamata; family Natricidae; genus Thamnophis; species Thamnophis elegans. Next base: position 131,935,389 of record NC_045542.1, on the reverse strand, counting down.
CAAATCACATGTTGCACTTTGAACTTGGAATACTATTCTGTCTTCCTGAGTGTTAAGAACTGAAATATTCACACATAGGCAAAAGAGAAAAGAAACAGGAAGAGCCAGGAATTAATAGTTATTAGGAATCACACAGACAACTTGGTTTCTGCAATAAGACCTAACACATGACACATGTTGCTGAGAGGTGAAATTTGCTTTTTACACTGCATTGACCACAGCACCCACAGGCACAACTACAACATCTTTCTGTGAATGGGACCGACTGCCAGATGGAGGCAGACACTGAACAAGCTGTACAAGTGCCTGGGGGACTGTCCTATATTAACACCACCTGTGCTGGGGAAAGATTGCGCTCTGGATTTGAAACGGCATTTAAGGACCCATCAGAATGTTATCTTTAAACGTCCATGTGAAAAGACACGCTGCAAATTGAATTAAAAGAAATGTAGCAGCAAGCGCCTTCAAGGATGGATATTTGCGACATTGTTTATACCACCTTGGAAAGCCAACATTACTACGCATAAGCAAGTTCCTAGGTATTTTTTGTGGTTTTGTTTTTATGGCTCAAATGTGAATGTAATATCGTGTCGGAGAGTTCGCGTTTCTTCTTCCAGATGTTTTTGAATCAATGCAACTTTCTATCATTTTTTTGATATTGCCTGCAAAACCTTAAGGAAAAGTGTGAGTTTCTCACAACACCCGGAAAGTAACTACCAGTAAATTAGATGTTAGAAATGGAAGAAGTCGATGAAAAGATACAGAGAGTAAACTGAACGACAATAATGTTTTGTTATTGAGATTTAACTTTGTCTTAAATAAATGGACCGTGTTTACTTTGCTTAAAGCATATTTGCTTTTAATAGCATTAAAATATCATTACTCTTTCTATTAATAGAGTTCAATGGGGCTTATAAGTAATGGGGATGGAGAAAGCTGTAAGGTAGTACATCTGGGAGGCACCAAATTGGAGAAGGTTTTGATTGATTTAGGACTCTGTGAGAATTCTACCATTATTTTCATCAGGAACAGGAACATACCACCGTCATCATGTTAAATACATCTTCAGAAGAGTAAATTCTATCTACAATGTTTATTTAAAGTATTTTCCATTTCCCCAACATTTGTATTATAAGTATTACCCATCCTCAATATATATTTGAAGTTTGATCCATTTTTTTAAAAACTGACTCGCACTTTTGGGATATTCCTAAAAAATACGGTGAAAACTAAATTCAGCTGCATACAAATCAGTATAAATTTACATTTCAGTGTTCCACTAATGTTATTCATCTGTGCTTAAACAGTTGAATTGGTGAATTGTGCTCACAAACTGTATTATTTCAAGGATAAAAAGCTAAAGGTACCGTATTTTCCCCAAAATAAGACATGCCCCTGCTAATAAGCCCAATCGGGCTGTTCAGAGCATGCATCATAATAAGCCCCCCTGAAAATAAGCCAGCCCCCAACTATTTAAGCGCATGCACAACCGTCCCCGCCATTACCACTGTACCACCTACCGGTACAGCTTGCGGGGCAAAAAGAGGGTTCGCTGCAAAAACAGCGGCCGGCGAAGCAAAGTGCTTCCACCCCACGCCTTTCCCCCCCGCAAAAAGAGCCCGCTGCAAAAACAGCGGCAGTCCAGCAATGCAATCACTCCCTCCCGCCTGTTCCTTCTCGCCCATTGAAGCCCCTTGTAAAAAAAATCTTGTGAGTTGAACTCATGAGTTTTTTTTTTTTACAAGGGGATTCACTGGACGAAAGGGCAAGGAAAGCAATGGACCTGGAAGAGGCATGCCTCGCTTCTCCCCCCCACCTGCCACCCCTTGCTAAAAGGACGGCAGGGAAGGGAACCAGGCAGGCTGCCTTTACCATTGGGGCAAGGTGGGCGGTGTTGGGCCGCGAGGCACGCCTCTTAGCTTTCCAGGTCCATTGCGTTCTTCACCATTGTGTCCAGGAAAGCCCCTGGTAAAAAAAAAAACCTTTCAAGAAGTTTGATTGAACTCGCAAGAAGGGTTTTTTTTACCAGTGGCTTCCCTGAACACAATGGCGAGGAACGCGACGGAGCTGGAAAGGTAAAAGGCGGGCCTCGCTTCTCACCTGCCCCAGAAAATAATAAGCCCTCCCCTATAATAAGCCCAAGGCCATATTTCGTGGGGCAAAAGAAAACAAGACCCTGTCTTATTTTCAGGGAAACACGGTAAAGGTTCTCCTCGCACATATGTGATAGTTGTTCCCAACTCTAGGGGGCGGTGCTAATCTCTGTTTCAAAACCAAAGAGCCAGCACTGTTTAAAGACATCTCTGTGGTCATGTGGCTGGCATGACTAAACGCTGAAGGTGCACGGAGCATTGTGTTACCTTCCCACCAAAGGTGGTTCCTATTTTTCTACTTGCATTTTTACATGCTTTTGAACTACTAGGTTGGCAAAAGCTGGGACAGGTAACGGGAGCTCACTCCATTATGCGGCTCTAAACGCCAAAGGCGCACGGACTGTTTGAAGGATAGGGTGGCAAAATATTTCATTCAACTCCAGGCTGTTGGACCGCAATACTTGTTTACAGCTTTGGCTTAGAATTGTATCAAAATTATGTGTACATATTAACAGTAAGTCATCAGTAGCCAGTATGCAAAAAAAGTTATATTAGAGACAAATGTAACCATTTTGATAGCAAGAAAAGAGTGGCATTATAGAAAGCACTAAGATATCTGTCAGCCAGATGGGAGTATAAAACAATACATATGCTAAAATTTGGAAAAATTCTGTTCGGTGTCTGCCAAGACTAACCCAATCTATTTAAAGTGCTTTTGGATACAGTGCATACAAAATAGTATCATTGATCGTTATTACATTTGACCAGAAATCAATGAAGCATGCCAATTGAACATTTTTATAATATCAGGTCAGATTCCAGATGACCATTGAGTGACAAATCTCACCCTCCCATCCAAAGGACAGTCATGTGATGGAATAAGTAATTGCACATAGTTTGCTTAACAATATTTTAAGTTGAAGGATAAGAGAGGCAGGGAACAAAGGGGAGAAAAGATACGAAGAGAAATAATTTTTAGGAATTCTTAGTATTAGAAAACTGAACGTGATTTAAATTCTTCAACATCAGAGGTGGGTTCCTACCAGTTCGCACCAGTTCGGTAGAACTGGTTTATCAAATCTACCGAACTGGTTAGAAGAGGTTCCACCAGTAGACCCGGAAAGCAGGCCACACCTACAGAAGAGGTTCCAAAATTTTTTGAAACCCACCCCTCACACACACACACATACACACACACACACACACACACACAGAGAGACTCACACAGAGAGAGAAAGAGAAACGAAGAAAGAAAGAAAGAAAAAAAGAAAAAAGAAAGAAAAAGTGAGAGAGAGATGAAAGAAAAAAAGGAAAAAGGGACAGAGAGACAAAGGAAGGAGAGAGAGAGGGAGAGAGAGAGAGAGAGAGAGAGAGAGAGAGAGAACACATGGCCGGCAAGCCACTCCCACCAGGTCACATGGCCAGCAAAGGAGGCCACTCCCACAGAGTTGGTTCGAAATTTTTTTGAAACCCACCACTGTTCAACATGGACTAGTAAGAAAAAGAGTAGGTATATCTAATTCAATGAAGGTCTTCAAAAATATAATTTTTGCCATATGAAATAGAATAAATGCCAATAAGAAAGGATTTAGCTGGTCAAAATTACCAATAAGGTGAAAAAAGAATTCCTATATTTAGAAAAAACAAAAACAAAGCAAAAGACAATTTAATCATTTTAAAGTAGGTAGATGCCTAATTCCTATGAAAAAAAATAGAAATTAATAGAATTAATTTATGACTCTGACATTTGTTACACTTTTGCAAAATAAAATCTGGATGGTAAATTGTCACAGAAAGTGGCTGGCAGTATTAGTGAATGTTATTTTACTGTAATTTAAAAGAAAATGCTGGAAAAGATGACTTTCCTGTGTTTATATTTTGTTTCAAAAAAAGAAAGAAAAAGAAAAACCCAAGGGAAATCTTATTAAATGCTCTGTTCAATCACAAGATATCTAAGGTTTGTATATGAATTTTTCTTTGACGATGTTTCCAGAGATGTCTCCATATATTGAATTACTTATACCATGTTTCCCCAAAAATAAGACAGGGTCTTATTTCCTTTCTACACACAAAATATGGCTTGGACCTTATTATCAGGGGAGGGCTTATTGTTTTGGAGTTGCTGGGCGGCTGCTCTCTTGTGAGCGGGCTCCCAAAGAGCTGGGCACAGCCTCAGGGGCGAACGACTGTGTTGCATTGTCACAACAGTGCAACACAGCAGCCATGAAGCAACCACACTCAGGAGCAGCCACCCAGCAAACCCCCTTTCCAGTTGGGCACAGCACCATTCACTGACCTAGGGGTATCACCAAGCCGCGTGAGCGCCTGTTCGCTGCTGCCCGGCTCTCGCGGCTTGGCACCTTTGAAACGCCAGTGAAAGGCGCTCTGCACGGCTGGAGAGGGGGGTTGCACGAGCGGCTGTTCCACTCCCACTTGCGAGCCTCCCAGCCTCACAATGCCCAGGCCCAGCTCTCCCCGCAAAGCCAGAGCACCTCCTCTGCTGCCACCGCCATCCCAGCATGTTTTTTTCGGCAGCTTACAAACTGAGTCTTCCAGCAGTGGCCACTCTGGGCATATGCTCTATGGTTGTGAGTCGGCTGCCAGCAGAGCATACTCCCAGAGCGTACAACCATAGAGTGTACGCCCAGAGCGGCCACTGTGGGAAGACTTGGTTTGGAAGCCGCCAAAAAAGCCATGCTGGGATGGTGGCGGCAGCAGTGGCGGCGCCAGCAGAGGTGCTCTGGCTCTGCGGGGACAGCTGGGCTATGGCATTGTGAGGCTGGGAGGCCCGCGAGCAGGAGCGGAACAGCCGCTCATGTAATCCCCCCTCTCTAGCCGTGCAGAGCGCCATTCACTGGCATTTTGAAGGCACCAAGCCGCGAAAGCCGGGCGGCGACGAACAGACACTCATGTGGCTTGGCCATACCCCTAGGTCAGTGAATGGTGCTGTGCCTGGCTGGAAAGGGGGTTTGCTGGGTGGCTGCTCGTGAGCCTGGTTGCTTCATGGCTGCTGTGCTGTGCTGCTGCGACAGCGCAACACAGCTGTTTGCCCCTGAGGCTGTGCCCGGCTCTTTAGGAGCCCGCTTGCAAGAGAGCAGCCGTCCGGCAACCCCCGCTCTTCAGCCGGGCACAGCGCCGCTCACCAACCTAGGGTATCCCAAAGGCATCAAGCAACGTGATCACCTTTGCCCCCTCCCGGTTCCCGCGGCTTGGCATCTTCGAGATATCGCTAGGTTGGTGAGTGGCGCTCTGCCTGGCTGGAGGTGGAGGAGTTGTCCAGGGGGCTTATTTGCGGGGGAGGGCTTATATTTTTGCCCACCAGAAAAATGTGGCAAGTCCTTAGTTTCAGGACAGGTTGTATTTTCGGGGAAACACAGTATTGAATAACAATCCTTGGCTGTATAAACAGAGACATAGAATCAAAATCATGTGAAGGATTAGTACCGATTTATAAATATTTGGTAAGATCACACCTGGAATACTGCATCCAGTTTTGGTCACCATATTACAAAAAAGATGTTGAGACTTTGGAAAAAGTGCAAAGAAGAGCAACTAAGCTGATTAAAGGCCTGAAGACAAAAAGATATGAAGAACAGTTGCAGGAACTGGGTATGTCCAGTCTAGAGAAAAGAAGGACTAGGCTAACATGATAACAGTATTCCAGTATTTGAGGGGCTGCCACAAAAGAGTGTGGGTCAACTTATTTTACAAAGCACCGGAAAGCAAGACAAGAAGCAACGGATGGAAACTAATCAAGGAGAGAAGCAACCTGCAATTAAGAAGAAACTTTCTAACAGTGAGGACAGCTTGTTTTCAGAAGTTATAGGTGCTTCATCACTGGAATTTTCTAACAAAGGACTGAACATCCACCTAACTGAAATGGTATAAGGCCATGATGGTGAACCTATGGCACGCGAGCTGTCACCCAGCTCAGCTCTACCGCGCATGAACATGCCTCTCACTGGTCAGCTGATTTTCAGGTTTCTGCCATGCATGCAGGAGATGCACGTGTATGCACATGGGGTGGGTGGGTTGCACATATATGCAGAGGGGAGGGTCACATGCGCAAGCACAGGGGGAGTGGGAGAAGTGCAGGTGAGTGGCGTGCCACCCCGTGCCCCATTTTTGGTTTCAGGATGCTCAGGGAAGCCTTCTAAGCCCAAAACAGGCTATGGGGGGGCGGGACAGCACCCCCATGCCCCACTAGGCTTGCGGGGCATGCCGGGGGTAGGGGTCATGCGCAGAGGTCTTGTGCATGCATGTGGGCAGGGGAGCATGGGGGGAACACGTGCATGCACAGGGGGCATGGCGCATTGCATTATGGGTGTGGACATGCACACTGTTGCGCAGGATTTCAGCACAGAAGGAGAAAAAGGTTAGCCATCACTCGTGTAAGGTCTCTCTTGCTTGAGCAGGGGGTTGCATTAGAAGACCTCCAAGGTTCTTTTCAGCACTATTCTGATTGATTACTTCTGAAAAATTACAGTTCCTCAACTTATGTAGGAGATGACGGAGAACAACCACTATCTCATTTTGCCTAGAAAATTGTAGCTTTCAGTGCATGGGCAAAAACATTCCACACAGGTGAAGGTACTGAGTCATTAGTCATTGCCTAGTCATGCACGTAGCAGTTTCAAAAAGCATCAGTGTTGAACAAATAAAAAGCTCTGTGCCAGATACAAGAAGTCATATCTAGTATCTAGCCCATAGACATGGGTTCCTTACTCCTACTTACGCAGATTTCTTTTAAAAGAACTTAGAAAACGTTTCAAATCCATTTGAGATCTTTGGAGGTGTCTGTTTCTTTTTGGGGGGGAATGTCTTCATTATATCACAGTAAACTAAGAAGGAAAATGTAAAGGAAAAAAAATCAAGATTGAAAGGCAATATTTTCCTATGATACACAAATGTCCTTTCCTATTATTTATTGATTTCATCTCTGCAGGCAATTGCCTAGGAGAAAATATTCTGAAAGAGCAAAACTGGGATCTAGAAAGATAAATCTGGGGATCTAGAATGGGAAGACCCTTTACCTTTACATTAATAGCAATAGCACTAAAGAGTTATATACCACTTCATAGTGCTTTTACAGCCCCCTCTAAGTGGTTTACAGAATCAGCATATTGCCCCCAACAATCTGGGTCCTCATTTTACCCACCTTGGAAGGATGGAAGGTTGAGTCAACCTTGAGTCTGGTGAGATTCGAACTGCCAAACTGCAGCTAACAGTCAGTTGAAGTAGCTAAATTAACAAACCTAGGAGTTTCTTCTACCACTGAGGATTCTGTTTTGAAATTGCTGTGAGACAGTTGACATGCTAAGGTCCATAATGACTCGATGTTTGGTAAAATGGGAAAGTCAGGCAGCCTCTTATGACAGAATTGCTTAGAGCAGGTACACTGCAATGCACAAATGATGCTATACAACCTCTGTTTATTCTGTGGTTACTACTTAATAACATAATAACACAAGACAGATAGAAGAAACTCTTTAAGATGGCCATCAAACCACCCAGAAACATTTTAAAACCAATAACTGGATCCATGGGGTTTGATCTGGTTTTCTATACTGTTGAAACAAATAATAGCTTGTCTTCTAAACAGTTTAATTAAGTATTTCATACAGAAATTAAAGACTGTTTTCAAATGTTGCTGAGATGAAGTCTCTTGCAAGTGACCCCCATATGTAAATTGATGGGGCAAGTGTAAATTAGATATTTGATTTGTACAACAGTCAAAGTAATCACTTCCAAAAAAACCCTTTAACATTGTTTCAGTAGTAATTACCCTGTCTAACTATTTTGTTCAAACCACTGTAAATAAAGGCACAATCAGTACATCAGAGACTGACCTATTCCGGGGATTGAAGATACATTATAACCAAATGGCAGTAAGATCTCTCTGCGTTATTTTTCAAGTATGTTCATTAAACATGTGGTCCTGAAAGCTATTCCCTGGCAAATATTATCACTTAAAGGCTTTGGAATTTCATTTAACCCAACAGAATTATAAACTTCACTGAATCCTTGTTACTGGAACACTTCTCAACAGTCTATTTCAAGCTTTACTGTCGGCATTACACAGCTGGTTCAAAGGAACTTACCATGTTTTATTCCATCTTTGTTGTAGTCTGGAAGAAGACTCTTTATTTAAAAAACCTAAACTGTTATGAGAAGTTTTACATGCCTATTTATTGTTGAAAATATAGCTGTGATCTTAAATAAGAGTCCTGCTACATTAAACCAAATATCCTCCAGTGAACTTATGTAGTGTTGAGCTGAACGTTGGCTGCCCTTTTAATTCATAAAGGAAGAGACAAAAGGGAAGAGGTAAGAATTTCATTCAAATTCTCAGTGGAAGAAGACATCAGCCTGCCTTGTTATCCTTTTTCTTTATCTTTTAAAATATTATACTTTTCGCATTCTCTTTAATTAAAAACCAAAACCTATTTCTAAATCCTTTCTCAAGTTTGCGGCTGATTTCAGCTCTCTAACCAAAGTCAGGATGGACAACCAAAGCTGGTATGTATGAAATGATTTGCTAATGACTGTAGGTTACTGAAGACTGCAACTTGATATGTTAGAAAGCAAATGGCTCAGAGTATAAATTATCAATTGAAAGGAAAGGAAAATGTTATGTGAAACTAAGAGAAATGTGAAAGGATTACTAAAGATCTGATCCTGAGAAGTCAAATTGATATGTGCACATGCACATGCACATGAAGTTTATAGGTTTAATTAATGTTAAAGGGATAACATGTATGTCAGAAAGCATGAATTGATGCCATCTAAGTCATGAATATATATATATATATATATATATATATATATATATATATATATATATATATATATATATATATATATATATATATATATATATATATATATATATATAGATTTTTACAACCCCTGGTAAGCCCCAATTATGGGAGGAAGCTAACTGCTTCCATCATCTGTCCTTCGGCTCGTCACAAGAGTCCATCATGACAGAAACCCAATATTTTTACTGTTGCCTTTGTTATATTTGTGTTTTATTTGTGCTGATAAATAAATAAAGGAAGACTAGTATAGATCTATTTCAAGCTATTTAGCTCTCATCAGCTAGCCATATCCTTACTGGGATTCGAACCTGTGCTGTATTGCATCTTAGGCAAACGACTTAGCCATTATGCCACAGGTCTCCTCCTTATCAGCTGAAGCCAGGGAAGCCAGCAGTTAGCTTCCTCCCATAATTGGGGCTTACCAGGGGTTGTAAAAATCTAATATATACCTTCTTCCCTGGCTTCAGCTGATAAGGAGGAGACCTGTGGCATAATGGCTAAGTCGTTTGCCTAAGATGCAATACAGCACAGGTTCGAATCCCAGTAAGGATATGGCTAGCTGATGAGAGCTAAATAGCTTGAAATAGATCTATACTAGTCTTCCTTTATTTATTTATCAGCACAAATAAAACACAAATATAACAAAGGCAACAGTAAAAATATTGGGTTTCTGTCATGATGGACTCTTGTGACGAGCCGAAGGCAGATGATGGAAGCAGTTAGCTTCCTCCCATAATTGGGGCTTACCAGGGGTTGTAAAAATCTAATATATACCTTCTTCCCTGGCTTCAGCTAATAAGGAGGAGACCTGTGGCATAATGGCTAAGTCCTTTGCCTAAGATGCAATACAGCACAGGTTCGAATCCCAGTAAGGATATGGCTAGCTGATGAGAGCTAAATAGCTTGAAATAGATCTATACTAGTCTTCCTTTATTTATTTATCAGCACAAATAAAACATATATATATATATATATATATATATATATATATATATATATATATATATATATATATATATATATATATATATATATATATATATTCCTCTATAGAATGGTGATAATTGTATGCCATGCTCCAGTGAATTGAAATATTGAAAAAACCAGAAGGAAAAATAGTTTTGCCAACTGATACGAATTGCTAAATAGAGAAAAAATGGCCACATATGGACCCAAGTAAGAAAAATAGTGATTAATGAGCATCTTTTTTTTTAAAGGTCTACTTACTTCATGTACATATATGGAAAAGGAATGAGGGACATAAGAGCTATGAGAACTTCTGAACGAAGAGCAGATCACTGTTTGATAATGTTAATGGATGGGAGAAATCAGATATGGAATAAAGTAGTCTGGGATGGCAGAAACAAATGAAAGAAAATAGAATAATTGCAGACTCAACAGAACGAAAGGAAAGCAAACATGAGGATTTTAAGATGTGCAAATGCAGATAGAAAAGTACTGTAGAATGAATGTTAGTCAAAAGAAAAATAAAAGATTTGTGTTATTCTACCCATTCTGTTACTGGGAGTAAAAGCTGGAGATATTAAGAGACACATAACAGTAACCTAGGTGAAAGAGGAATGGGTTACTTAAGACATCCAGGTGGTAAAACGAGAAGAGATTATGGGTTAAACTTAATTTTTTTAAAAAAGAAGAAGAGATCATGGGTGCTGCTGAATGTTGATAGCATTTAGTCATACAGAGTGAATTGAATGAGAATTGAACTATAAAACAATGGTATGACAGAATAGTAAATGGCATTAAATGGAAGGAGAAGACACAGAGTCATGAATGAATGGAGTTGATAGAGTCTTCAAAGACAGAGAAGTCAGAAGTTTAACAACAAAAGGTGGAAGCAAGGATGGTCTACAAAATAGAAAGGCGTGGAGAGGTGTTGTGCATAGTATGGAATAATCTAGATTTAATTAAAGTTCAGTTTCTTCTCTTATTGAATACCTTTCCTTACTCCTTTTCTATGTTTTTCAGAGAAAAGGAATAACATAATGGATATGTACATATGTATTTAATGCTACCATAGCTGCTAGTCCTGACAGCTGGAGACTACGGCTCTCAAAAGCAGTGTTTTTCTGTTCGCTCTTCAGCACAAATATTATTGCCAAATATTCTCCCTCTGAAACTAACTGCTAAACATATAATAATACTAGGGTAATACTGCTTAAAATGCAATACCTATATCTACCCATGTACTTCAATTTACCAATTAGCAATTCTATAGACATCATTAGAACAGTGATCCTAAGAAAAATGCAAACTATAATCAACTGAGTTACTTCAGCTAACAGAGTAGAGCAAAGGTCATTCAAGTATCAGCCACATGCAAAACAGATGAAAAGATCATTAACCCTAAATAACCTCCTTATTCAGTCACAATATTAGCAGTACTTTCCTTTATGTTAACCGTCCCTGAGGACTGGCCTCCAAAAATCAATGCTTTCATATATTATCATACAGAGTCATATGACATCCAGGAAATAGGCACAGCGGTACCTAGCTTAACTTTGGCTGATTTCAAAAATCCAACCCCAAATGCGGTCATAAATCACAGACTATTTGTAATGGCCAATTATTTTACATTGTTGCCAAGAAAACTACAAGTAGTCCTTGATTTACAACAGTTCATTTAGTGACCATTCAAAGTTATAACAGCACTGAAAAGTGTGACTTATGACAATTTTTCACACTTAAGACTGTTGTGGAATCCTGTGGACATGTGATCAAAATTCTGATACTTGGCATCAGACTCATATTTATGACCATTGCAGTGTCCCGGGGTCATGTGATCTCCTTTTGCCACCTTCTGGCAAGCTAAGTCAATGAGTAAGCCAGATTCACTTAACAACTATGGCAAGAAATGTCATAAAATGGGACAAAATTCACTTAACAATATCTCACTTAGCAACAGAAATTTTGGGCTCAATTGTGGTCCTAAGTCAAGGACTACCTGTACACTTCCATTATTTTTTTCAGGAAGTCAGGATCAACTTGAAAGAGGCTTATTAAACAGAAACACAATCAAATTCAGAATTATGTCCTAGAATAGGGGTGTCAAACTCATTTGGTCATGGTGGTGTCCACATGATGTATTGGGACTTTCCTCCCCTTCGCTAAACCGGGTCTGGGTGTGGCCAGCGCGTGACTCATCTGGTCCGGGAGTTCCCTAGGTGATGTTGCCCTCTAGTTTCCAAAAAGCAGGTGGGACTATTACTTTAATACACTACACCCATCTCTGAAAAAGCTCCCAGGAAAAATTTCTAGCCTTTTTACTTAAAGTGATTAAGTAGCACAATTTTGCCACAGCCAATTATTTAATAGGGACATCAGAGGACAACAACTATGGACAATGCAAGATTCAACTCTAGCAAAAAAATTTTTTTTTCACATTTCTGTATCACCTATCTCCTTTAATGTTTAATAAAACATTAAAATATAAAAAGGTGTATATAAAAATTTAAAAAATTTAAAAAAATAACAGGCGGCAAGAGATTAGTCAAAACATAAACGAGGGCTTTCAGGGGACTAACCAGCCCCACAACTGCATGCTCCTCTGGGCTTCCCATGCAAAGGCACAAAGCCATGTCTTAATTCCTTTCCAGATGCCCTGGAGAGTTGGTGCCTACCTCACCCCCGGAGGAAGAATATTACACAGGGTGGGGGGCAGCAACAGAGAAGGCTCTCTTCCTAGTCTCTGCCAGTCAGAAACCTTTAACTGATGGGATCTGCAACATATTTTCCCAACCTGACTGGGAAATTATGGATCACACATGGATCCCAAATTGCTGCCAAAACTACAAATGGGAACTCCTTGTTATCTTATCTACAAACACTGTCTTTTGATCACTGATGCTAATTTCACTTTAATTATGTATTGCATAGCTTTAACATTTGTGGTTATAATATAGCTGAAGAAAATTATATACAGAAATGTACAGACGGAATTCCATGCCTCTCATTTGTGAAAATAAACATGCGCACGCTTCCTCAAATTGGAGAGTAGCAACGTGATCTTTTTTTTAAAAAAAATGTAGCTTATTTACTTACTTCCCTTCTACCAATTAAAGCATACATACGGCAGAGAATCAAACATTAAAATGATGAGAGATTTGCATACCAGTGTTGAGCATCCTTTGACTTGTTCTTAGGGAACATAAGTATCGATAGCTCAGCATGTCCCTCAGGGCAGAGAAGATTGAGATAGATTATCAAATTGAGTGAATTTATATTTATGTATTTAATTGCACAATAAATATTTTTTTAATTGTCTGAACAAACTCCAAGCATGGAAGCATGCCGTCAAAATAGTATGCTAATCACACTGAGTGCCACAGTTGCAGAGGGAAAAGAAATTAAGAAGCCTTGATTTCAATTTTGGCGTCCGCCTCACAAATAGCACAAAAGTGCTCGCCTTTTAATTGTGTTGCATATTGATAAATATCTTCTTGTGACACAACAGGGAAGATCTCCTCTGCTGGCAGCCTCTACCAAAGGGTGTTCACCCGCCTGTACTCGAGGGTTTACCCTGAATGATTTAATTATAATTTTCTGTGTATAAGACAAATTAAAGAGGGGAGCAGGAGTGCCCTGCCAACACAGATTATTTATCTCCTTAACAGATTGCTACGCGCCAAACCCCAGAGCTGCTGCTGCTGCTACTGATGTTGCTTACAAAACTTGAGCGCAATACGGGACAAAGAAAGAAACACATGCTAAATTGGAGGAGCAAGAATAAAGGGAAATAAAGCCATTATTTCTAACTTGAACTGCATTAACTAACGTGGGAAAATAGATGGAGTTTTGGTCACAGATAATTAAGGCTTTGTGTATTTGTTTATAATGTAAGTTATTTTTGAACTGGAGACACATTTAACAGGACATTTGATTTGATTCTCATCATCTGCGCTGAAAACATCTGGGAACTTCCTTTCATGTTCCATTTGAAAACATACTTGTCTTACAAAGCCTAACGCCATCCCCAAATCTAAGAACAATCTACCACATTTCTGAATGTTCATCCCTTCTTCCTTCACCATCTGTTTAATTTTCAGAGATTAAACTTAAGAGTACACTAGAGAAGAGAAAGACTTCTTGATTCTACACTGAGCAACTTGTCAAAGGGAGAAAGGTCCAGGTCCAATTAGGTCCAGGCTTCATCTCTACAACATGCTATGATTAGTTTTTTTAAAAAGCTACTGTACTAAACAACAACAATATCAACAAAATGAAACAACTTGCTCATCTTTCTATGTTTAAACTACTATTATGTAGCGAGGGCAAACAAATCCATATTAAAATGTGCAAGTTTTTTCATGATAACTAATGCAAGCGGATAGATTGGCATTTCCATTATCTGTTGTGTAGCCTTATTCAAAACTCCATGATTTATATATTTTAATTGTTCAAATCTCCATGATTTATATTTTACTTGTTCAAATCTCCATGATAAGAATTTTTTTTTTAAAAAAAACTTCCTTCATGTTCCATCATACTTGAAAAAAGAAATATAGAAATATAATTCTCATTATGGAATAAAAGTTCTTCAAGTACCTATGAGGCTAAGTCACATCCTTATGGACAGTCTTATGGCTCAGCCGTGTATAAGAAATCTTCTAATGCATATGGACACTGATTACTGACTGAATATGAAGTAATCAAAAAGAACAACAGCCAGACAATAATGAGTTGTCAATAAGGATATCTAATGAGATCATATGAAATGGAAACAATAAAATATGTAAAGCAGATATGATTTAATAGTGATTGTAAATAGTAAAGGAAAATAGGATGCAGATGAGGAAGAAGAGGGGGAACATCCTATATGTTGAGTTTTATATGAACCACTGATATCTAAAACTTGGGTCTTGGTATTATTAAAGGATCATTTATTCCCAAATCTCTTCTATCAACCAAATGGCTTTTTAAAAAAACCATTATGAAATGTTAGTGACAAAATTAGATTTATACTGTGCCATCTTTCAGAAAGATGGCTAAGACCGTTGTATTTTTATAAATATAATGGTTAGAAAAATAGCCACTATTGAATTCATTCAGTTTTTAATTTTTCCATTCTCAAATTCAGATTCAATCTATTGCAATCCTTAATTTGAAAGTGTTTAAGATTTAATGGATATTTGTGGGAATTTTCATGCACGTTTATCCTTATAAAGCTGGTTTCCTAGTGTTCATGTCACTGTACCTTGTTCTTATCTATTATCCAGTCTCATCCAATTGTGTACATTTTGTACACAATTGTTTTAATGTGTAGATTTTGTATAGATCTGCAATATTCAATTACATCTCATTAATATGCGTATTATTTGGTACTGTATTGATTATTTTTCAATGAAACTAAATCTTGAAAGAATTAATAATCCTTTTTCATGGGTGGTACTTTATCTTTCATCTTTTAGCGTTTCGCGTTTTAGCCCTTTTAACTTACATGGCCCTGGACCTGGTAACTCCACTGTCAGCTTGTCAGTGTCTTCCCAACTGGTTCAATCTGGCGGGTTTGGTGCATTCCAGGTTCCTTCTGTTAAACAATGCCATCTATCAAAACCCTGAAACCATGTCTTCCCTGTAGCAATGTCTGTCCTCTGGAATGATGTTCTTATTCAAATCTGAAAAGTTCTCACTCTTCTAGTATTTTTCAAGAGTCTTAAAGATGGGGCTCCTCACCCAGACCTTTGGCAAGGACTGATGTCCCATTCTTCCTTTCTTTTCCTCTGGATTTTCTTTGTCATTGTAGTTCCTTTGTCATGTGTTGCTTTCATGTTTTTGCATTGTTTTTTTTTCTCTCTCTCTCTTTTTAATGTTTTAACAATTATAAACTGTGCAGGGTCGCTGGGAGTCAGGTGGCATATAAATATAATACATTATGGATGATTGCACAGTTAGCAAGGTGTTTAGATTGGATTTGGCATTCTGTCTGATGATGATGATGATGATGATGATGATGATGATGATGATGATGATGATTCTCCCAGCCAATTTCTCTATAAATCATAATATTACTAAAGACTTCAAAATGTTTTTCTCCATCCCGAAACTGACCTAGTTGACTTGGGATTTTAGGAAGATAAGAAGGAACTCAATTTCTAAGAACCTCTAGGAATTATACTCAGATTTTAGTAGATTTAAATTTATTGATTTAAGATTCAAGGAAACAAAGGAGACTTAGAAATAAATCCATCCTGGCGTCCTGCTCAAAGTATCTGTTCTTAGACAATCCAGTAGACAACAGTACAAAAATGAGCTTCTGACATTTAGAAAACAGAAATGTTTCTCGGCTCTTTTCAGGAGAAACTCATTCATTCTCTTAAAACAATCTAAATATTAGTTTGTTCCATCCTGCATTTCACACCTGCCAATATAACTTATAATAACGGGCCAGCCTGCTGACTTATGGAATTATTCCACTACTCACTTCAAACGCAAAGGCACTTGATACTCTATACCGTTTATTCTTTTTATGATTCTTATTCTGCCATGAATATTCAGGAAAAAGAAAGTATTCTTCCAGACTCCCCAAATAAACTAAACAGAGGCTTATATGTCATACAGCATGTAGGCAGGCACCATATTGCCTGATGAGATAGCAACAGAAACCTTAAGTGCCTTCATCGGCATTCTCTGTGTATTCTTGCCTGCTCATCTTATGGACAAAGAGGTAATTCAATCATGCTGCTGTAAACGGATGGTGCCAACCTCAAACACACCAAAGGGGGAAAAAAAGGAAATAATCCACAGAGCATACCTACTGAGGTACTTGCATTCTTGTTACATTATGCATTTGAAAAAGATTTTAAAGAATCATTTTATTGAATAGTACCATCAATGATAAAGTGCACATTTATGAATGTCATTTTAAATGAAGGTTCCTTTTTAAAAGAACTTTAACTGAATAGTGGATTTTACCACAGCTTGTCTTCCAGCTTCCTTGTTAAGCAAATTTAAGGCATTATATTTTAATGTATTATATAACTTGCAACTGAAGGTTGGTTATAGATCTCTTTTAAAAGAAATCAGAAGTTTGGAAGAGAAAATGTAAGCAACATTCTTTTTCCAGTGTCAACATTTAAAATGGCTGGATTCTAAACAGAAAGCATAATGGGTTCCTTAAATTCAGTAAAGTACAGCAGTAAAGTTAGGATCCGGTTGTATGAAAAACTCCCTAGAAGTAAATCAAAACATCATCCATTTTTGTATGGCAATCCTAAAAGACCATATATTTACTAGGTTCTGTTGCAAATGTAAAAACCTCGACTGAACTATTGAGTTAAAATACTGCTGGGGCTTCCTGGGAGGAGCCTGCTGGTGGTGGCAGCAAAAAATCAGCTGCCTCCGAATTCCTGGCTACGTACCTGTTTAGAGGATCTTCCATCTGACGTCTTATCAGGTTTTCTTATCCTTCAGGCAAGAAGGAAAGAAGAAACTGTTTTGCTGGCAAATGCTCTTCGATTTTTGCAGCTTTTGTGCTTGCAGGGAAAGAGGGGCTAGCCCAAGGCAGAACGGCTGTCCGTGCTGGGAACTTCAAACTGCCTTGTGCAAGACAAAGTAGGTCTCCCCCACTCAGTTCAAAGTTTTGTTTGATTTAATCTTATCACGAGCTGAATCCATTTCCGTGCACAATAATTGTTTATCAACATTTTAGCTTCTTTTCTTTTTCTCCTCCGAAAAATTATTTACTTAGAGGCTTTTAAAATGGCGCCGAGCAGGCTGGTTTCTCCGGTAATAATGAACACTTTTTGTTAATCCTCACAAGAATTCACAAGAATTCAAAACAAAAGAGATTGCTTATCATATGTTTTGGTTTCACAATAGGCCAGCAGAAGCTTTTTAATTAGCTTTATTTCTACAAGAATGTTACTCCTTCATTAACTTTGCTTATCTGGAAGTTAAATGGTGATGAATCTGCTGAACGGTCTTGTTACAATGTTTACTCACTGAAAGTTTTGCCAAGCCTTAACTTCAAAATAAAAGGGGAATTCAGCCTCTTTACTTAAAGCTGCATATTCAAGCAATAGAGTTTTATTAACTGCAGGCAGATAAATTTTGAAATGGCTTCAAAACCAAATATTAACTTGAAGTTGTAAATTTTTTTCTTATTACTATTCAAAATACCAGCTTCAATTTTGTAAAAGGCTTTCTTATCCAGCTGCGTTACAAGATGGCGATTTTATAGCTTCTGCGTTTGATATATGACACACTCAATCAGCTCTATTCTCCTGAAGACTTCTCCTTATTAACTGTTAAAAGTCTATAAATAGTATCCCATTTAAAACCGAGGGGAGCAGAGACTTTGTTTGTTTGTGCGTTTTTTTATAATGGCTCCCAAATCGAAGCAGTCTAAGCGTTTCCTTAATAATACATCTCAAGACATTGTTACAAAATCGCTGCCCTTGCCTCCCACGCCCTCTACTGGAGATCTCTTAATGCAAGAATTTCTTTTGAAACCCTTAAAGAGTTCAGACAGGAAATTAAACAACTTTTATCGGACTTATATGATAAACTGGACGCCAAGATTGCTCAAACAAGGGAAGATACGATCAGAGTTATGACTGTTATGACAGGCTATGTTTCTGAAATGGAGGACAAATTGGAACTTTTGGAAAAAACTAATTTTAATTTGACATCTAAAATTCAAACGTTACAACAGGAAGTTGAAAATGCTCAAAAACAACTCGTTATGATAAATTACAATAAGACTGCGTTTGCAATAAGAGTCAGAGGATTGCGTGAAAAGGAACAGGAGAATTTGAAACAGACCTTTTTTGAAGCTTTCAGACGTTCGGTGGGAAGTCCGGGATTTAACTTTGATTGGCAGATTCAAAAAATTTATCGCCAGAACTCGTGTGTAGCAAAACAACGACAGCTTCCGAGGGACATAATTATATATTTCACCACAAGAGAATCCAGAAATGCGATAATACAGAAGTTCTACAATAACAGGCTGCGAATCGATGGACAGGACTTGATTGTTTTTAAAGAAATACCATCTCAAATATTAAGAGCAAGGAGAGACTACACTTTCTTAACTGAAAAACTCAGAGATTCTCAGATACAATATAAATGGGAAGTGCCATCTGGTATCACAGTCACATTTGAGAACCAAAAATATCGTCTCAATTCTGTTTGCGAAGCCCGAGATTTTTACTACAAAACTCTGAAGGCTGGACTTCCTGATTCACCCGGACTTGGAGAAAGACAAGGAGAAGGAGAAGATAAGCAGCGGGACACGTGGCTACAAGGCGGAGGGTGTTACTTTCCCTTTCCGGAAGGGCAGAAGAGTAAAGAATAAAGATCCAGCTATGCCTTTAAAATACTTCTTAAATTTTTAATTTGAATAAAATTTCAGGACTCCTGTCTGGTATAAAATGACAAAGTTGTATACCGATGAAGAGATATTGAGACTGAAAGAAGCGGTGCTGAATTTGGACATATATTGTATGGGACTTATATAAGACTTGTTTGAATCTTAATTTAAACTGCGCATGATCTATTCTTTGGGGCGAGGAGAGCGGAGATCATAGTTTTCTTGGATTGTGGTTTGGGATGAATGGAGTCGGGTGCGTGGGGTAGATGGAAGGGTAGTGAAAGTTCAATTAGATTATCTTGATCCAGAATGTAAGCTGATTTTTGTATAAATTGTTATTTGAATACAAGGTTAAGAAAGATTATCTGGAGAGTCTACACGAGGGTGGAGTAAATATGAGAGGAGCAATGGATGAGGATAAAATATATATGCGGACACGGGTAAAGGCAGGATGGGAGGTATAGAATTTATATGCGGAAGCAGGTAAAGACATTGTTTAAGATTTTAAAAATAATGAGAAGCTGAGTTTAATGTTAGAGAGTATATTGACTTCTCTTTCTTGGGGGGGGTTCCCCCCCCCTTTTTTTCTTTTTATTATTTTCTTTTTTGTTCTTTATTTTTTATTATTTTTTATTATTTTGTAACTTCTAATCTATTTGGTATCAATATACTCCAGACTTTGCTTGATAAAGAACAATGCCGGGAATGGGACCTGGGAAGTCGGAAGGGGGTCAGGGAGGGTGGTTCAGGGGGTGGGTGGGGGGGAGGGTGGAAGTATAGACTCAATTTTCAGAACAATGAATGCACTTGGATACTGTTGCTTTTTTTTCCCTTTTTTTCTTTTCTTCTTTCTTTTCCTTTTATTTTTCTTTTGTTTTAGTACAAAACAAATATACCAATGAATACTAGAAATACACCGAAGCGAGGTGTAGAGGGAAAGAAGAGGGGGGAATTAAGAGGGAGTGAGAAGGGAATGTAAGGAGGGTGAGATGGTGGGAAGGGGAGAAAGGAATGGCTGAGGGGGAGGGGAAGTAGAAGAGGGGATTGTTGGAAGGGAGAAATGAAAGTTGGAGGGGTAGAAGGAAGGGTGTATGTAGGATAGAAGTGTTATGAGTTGTTTATTGCTTCTTCTTTTTTTAACTGCACAGTATTTAAGTGATTGTATAAAGGAAAATGAAAATGTAATAAAAGAATCTTTGATTAAGAAAAAAAAAGGAAAAAAGTAAATAAGAGTAAATAACAATAAAGAAAAAAAAATAAAAAAAAAAACAAAAACAAAATACTGCTAAAATTTTCTACTCTGAATCTCTTTCATCTACACAACTTCCCCTTTGTACTGTCTAGATCAGTGTTTCCCAACCTTGGCTACTTGAAGATGTCTGGACTTCAACTCCCAGAATTCCCCAGCCAGCGAATGCTGGCTGGGGAATTCTGGGAGTTGAAGTCCAGACATCTTCAAGTTGCCAAGGTTGGGAAACACTGGTCTAGATGAGATGTGGGCATTTTACAGCCACTGGGCCAGAGGTGGTATTCAGCCAGTTCTATTCGGTTCAGGTGGACCGTTAGCGGCGATTGCAGGAGGCTCTGCCCACACACCTCGACGTAATGTGTGAGCACTGTGTGTGAGCAGAAGGCGGTGCGCATGCACAAATGAAGCAAGCGCATATGCTCACATTTGCGAACCGGTAGGGAAGATAAGTGAACCCCACTGCTGCGCTGGGCCACATCTATCTATTTGGATTTCCCTGTCCAGCATGCATGATAGGGTCTGTCGAAAATTAGAAAATAAAATATAAACAAGTGTGCCGCAGGGATTGGGAGAAGAAGCCGAAGGCGCTCCTTTAATCAGCTGGCAAGATAAAGAGCTTTGCGCCTGTAGTGGAAGAGTGGCAGCCGGGCTAAGGTTGTACGCTCCCTCCTCCTTCAAGACATGAGCGCAAGCAATGGAATTAAGTTCAGCCTATTGGTTTGGCCTTCCACAACAGTTCAAGTTTCTCATGTGGTCTCTTGGGAAAAACAACTGACCACCCCTGCTCTAGACATTATGAAGAGCTGGAAAAGATGACTACAAGAATCTGCCCCTCTCCTCTTTTAGTTGGCAACTCTTATTGTTATCTTCTTAAGTACATCCAGCAATAAGTATGCCTCTTATTGATACCATGTTGAGGTAGGCAAGCCAAAAATTAGGAACGAAGGCAAGCAGGAGGGTTTTCTTCCATGTCTGATACCAATATCCTCTCTGCCAACCAATATAAGGGAAATGAATCTTTGCAGAATGCAGATCAATGTATATCACCAAAGTAACATGATTTTACAAAGAATATTAGTACAGGTATGCAAAAATACTAGGAAGAAATACAAAATAATTTCAATGTTAGATGAAAAATTCAAGTTATAAGTGTCTGTGCATATGTTCTAGTGAAAGTCATACATTGTGCTAATTTGTTTATCAGTCATGTCTTCATGCCTCAAATCATGCAACCTTTGTACAGAAATACTGTTTGACATACATAGGTATACATACACACACACACTTACAGTCAAGTACCTATGCATATGTATTCCTATGTGCGTGCATGCATGCATCATGCATGTATTTATATGAATTATGAAAAAATAGGAGATAGAAAAATGTACATAAATAAAACAATGGAATCCAATGTTATCCAAGAAAAGGTGTGGTGCAGTGTTTAGAATGTACTATTGCAGGCTAATTCTGCTGATTGCTGACTGCCAGCCATTCGATCCTGACCAGCTTAAGGTTGACTCAGCCTTACATCCTTCCGAGGTCAGTAAAATGAGGACCCAGATTGTTGGGGGCAATATGCTGATCTAAGCTCTCCGCTGAAAAGCATTATGAAGTGGTGTATATGTCTGAGTCTATTGCTAGTGCTATTGCTATTTATGAAATAACCTGCCCATCATTAAGAATTTAACAGAAGAATCAACTCTAGTATGAGATTTTTACTCTTAAATTCAACATACAAAACATGCTCCCATTTTGCTCTCGGCCAGAAGACGTCAAACTAAAAAAATCTTAACTTCCACAAAAACGTACTTTCTGGTGGTATAGAAAATATATTTCCTTTATCAGACCAATATAAAATACAAATCCACATCCCTAGAACTGATATATTGTATACTCCTCCTGTTAATATGCCAGTTTTAAAATAGTGTTACTAAACCTGCAACATACTTAAGAAAACAATTTTTTCTTCATGTAAGAAGAACATAAGATGTGCTTTCTGTCTGCCTTAGCAGTACTATAGAATACAATAGAATAGCTTTATTGACCAAGTTTGATTCGTCACACAAGGAATTTGTCTCCAGTACATAAGGTCTCAATGTACATACAACCAGTAAGTGATCATGATCATAATCATAAAATACAATCATCACAAATCATAAGATACAAACTCAGTGGTAGGATGTTAAATAAGCAAAGAACATAAATCATAATAGAATATTACATAAGGCAATCAACATAATTCATGAGATACAAACAACAAAAATAGTCATGAGAAGCTAATAGGAAAGATGAAAAGATGACAAGGGTAATAGCTACGAGAAGTTTGGTGGAAAAAAGTATTTTTCAAAAAACTAATAATAAAAACCTCAATAAAAACTACCAATTAGCAAGGGAAGGCAGATCCAGTTAATTTGCTTTCAAAGATTATTCCATATGGTTTTATAGAAAACAGCATCCTTCTCATTATTGACTTATTCTTTAGCAAACTATAAGAAACGAATACTAACAGTTTCCAAGCCATTTTCACTCATTTGTCCCTTCATTTGCCTGCTTTCTCTATTCCCACATTCAATCCAATGCATTTCAGGAGGCACTTTTACATCAGAGTTCGGATCAATTGCGAAAACAGAATTCATGGCCAATGCAGAACATAATCCAACAGTTACATTATTACATTACGCTCTAAGACACAGTCCTAAAAAATAATGTCCTTTCTTCCAAGGGCTCAAAAATGAAACTTGAGTAGAGGATTTGAGGAAGCTCTGAAAAAATCAAGTCTGCTTTGCTCCTCTTTTTCAATTATTTTCATGATATTCGTGGTAACAGTCCTATTGCAGTCTAATAGGTTTGATACTATACTACAGGATACAATACTAGAGTCCTGATAGTAATTACTATTGCAGTCTAACAGTTCTGAAATACTGTTGCAAAACTTTCCCATCAGGCATAAAAATCCACACTTGGATTTATATACTGCCTCACAGGGCTTTATAGGCGGTTTATAGAGTCAGGATATTGGCCTCAACAATTTGCGTCCTCATCTTAACCGACCTCAGAAGGATGGAATGCTAACCTTGAGCCTGGTGAGATTCAAACTGCTGGCAATCAGCAGAAGTAATCTGCAGTACTCCATTCTAACCACTGCACCATCACAGCTCAGCGATAGAAAAATTATAAGGTAAATTCACATAAGAGATTCCCAAAATAAACAACTCTATTAATGGCTTACATTCTATACTGGTCTACTGTTGCATGGAAGTTCCTGAATCCAGCAGGAGTTTCCACCAGTAAAATTGGGCAGGAACCAATTTTTGCCACTTGACTCTCCTTTCAGCAATCTGTGCCATAGGAGATGGCATGGCATTATCCCGTTTCCCTGAAAATAAGCCCTCTGCAGATAATAGGCCCAATTGGGCTTTTGAGCACTTGTGCTAAAATAAGCCCTCCTCTGAAAACAAGCCCTTTAAATATTTAAACATACTTTAAATGCCTAAACTGTTCGGATTAGTTTGTGACAGAAGCTCATAAACTGACAAACATGGATGAAAATACAATTATTACAGCCAAATTATAGGAAGCCAGCCACAGTTTCAAATTATTCCTTTTCCCCGAGGAAGCAGAAAGTTCAGTAAAACAGTTCAACCACATTATCGAAAGTCTGGTATATTTAATTATCTTTCACTTAAACATCCTGTTGCAAAACTAATTGGAAGATCATGTTTGCAGTAAACTAGAATTTTAGTTGTTCCTATCCTACTTTTTAATATGCATGAACTGATCCTTATTGCTTGACTGTTCCTACTTGTTCCTTCTCAGTAGGAGTGGCTTAATAAACCCCTAATTGAAAATCAGGTGATATAGCCTTTTATTCCCATATAAGCAAGGGTTTGTAAACCAGGTTTTTGGGGTTCGGACCTATAGGATAATCAGTATTTTGATTGACTTGAGGGTTGCCTTTCAAATTCTGCTTCCCCTGATAAAAAGGTCAACCAAAAGCCATTGATATACCTAGCAGACAGGTGGAGACAATTGCCCCAAATGATCTAGGATTCTGGATGATCACTATTTGCAGTGATTGTATTTGCAATTTATATGTACATATTTATCATCATCTCACACTGTCCATCAAGTTACTGATAAATGTGTCGACATGTTCATAAACCATAGCAGCTTGTGTGGATGAAGATAAACAAACATTATATGAACCAAACCTCACACACACAAGAGGTAAATGACTGTTTACAAAAAATCTATTGTTAATTGGCCGTTATTCCCATGCGTTTCAGAATGTCAAGAGTTACCTTAATGTAATACTAGAAACATTAACCCTTAGCATCCTAGGATTATGCAGCTGCCCTCCATGAGAATGCAAAAAAAGATACAATTACTATGGAGTTGCAGATGAGTGCGATGAGCACATAATTGGGTGCTCCAAAGCACATTCAAACCTGAAGTGTATGTCATCCCTAATGGAGTGTATGTATGTGTATTATGTATTTGTGTGCATAAAATTAGAATGGCCTTAAAATAAAAATAATGCATTCATGCAAACAGGTACTTTCTACCTACAAACAGAAGGGTACTGTTTTAGGTACTGATAAGAAGAAACTCCATTCATGCTTACCTCTCCCTTTTAGGAGTGTGGACTGACAACTGTCCATTGGTTGAGGCATGTGGGTTTATTATTAAGGAGGGCTTTGAAGAGGCTGAAGAAGAGATACATGTGGTTGAGAGGTCCAGACTGCTATGGTTGTTGCTGGTCGCTTCCTCTGCTGTGTGAGATCCTGTCACTTCTTTCCAGAGTTGCTGGAGTTCGTTTGGAATCATGCCTAAAACAAAATTCACTAGTTAATTTTAACTAATTACTACTAAATTGAATCACTAGTTAATACAACGTCAAATGTAATTGACTACTGTAAAGTGCTCGACATGGGGATGCCCTTGAAAAGTATCCAGAAATTTCAGTTGATTCTAAATAGTGGCCCATACAGTTTTGTGCAAATCTAGAGTCACACACATTTTAACCCTACTGTGGGAACTGCATTGGTTGTAAATTTGCTTCTGGATCCAATTGATAGAGCTGGTTATCATCTTTAAAGCCCTTACATGGCTTGGGTGATTTGAAGGACCATCTCTTTCCATTTACATCTACCCAGTCCACTATTTTTGGGGAGGCAGGCTATGTTATGATTTCCCATAATTAAAGAGATCCATCTAGTGCAGGGGTATCAAACTGGCAGCCCACGGGCCGCATACGTCATGCACAAGCCACACCCACCCAAAAATCTGGCCAACAGAGTTATGCAAGAACATTGTGGAAACCACCAACAAAAAGCATTTTCAACATGCATTCCTGCTAGTGAGCCATGAAGCCCACAAGCTACTCTAGGATGGCTGATGCCAGTGTCAGGAACCCTATTTTTATATTTATATTCATAGAAACCTGTATTGAGCCCTTGTAGCATAAAGACACAGAGTTAAATCTATTGACAGGTTGTCCCATCAGAACAGTAAAATGCTAAGCTTTTCTATTTGTGACCACAACAGACATAGGGAGAATAATTACATAGTTTCTTTGATTGTACACAAAAACATTTTGCATGTTAATAGCTTGCCAAGAGGTACCCTGTGGTAAGATGGGCAATCAAAACATTTTATAAATAAAAAATAATAAAATTAAATTTTGCACAAGTTGGAAAACATGAGTACCCAAGGGCGGCAAATGATGACATATGCACATGATATTTTCATGCAAATAATATGGCTGCTGTACTTGTGTTAGTGGTCATGGTATGAATGACACACAAATTATACAAGCATGTCATTTGCTCAATGATATTATGACATGTGTGTCATTTTGACATTGTGGCATGAGACTAACACCTATTTTGAAAATAAATCAAGATGGGGTAGAATTCCAATAATAGTTGAAGAGAATTATGATATACATTCCGAACATAAATAGGATTCCGAAAATCTAACGTAAGAGAAGAGTATTATTGGAATAGATGAATCATAGGTCAGCTCTAGCATGACACATGTCAATGTATAGACTCATAAGCTCCATCATTTATCATCAGTGCTATGTGGATAGTAATTCAGTAATATGATTTCACAATTTAAATGTTAAGCATTTCAGTATTAAACATAAGCATTTGAATTTGAAGTTAATTTCTAAATAACAGCATGCTGAAAAAATGGGGATGAAATACAAGTTTTTTTCAGAATGATAAGAGATTTCTTCTTGTTCACCATAGAAAATAGATATGGTACTGAAGGATTTATTTCATAATTTTTATAATTTTTAATTGGATGATGAAAAAGAGACTCTGAAAAAATGGTGACTTCTGTTTTGAAGCAAGAAAGCTCTTCAAAGAAAATGTATCTCTGTTTTTATGATATCAACACAAATGTAATTTTGTGCATGAATTGTAAATGATGACAAATAGCTGTGTTATTAAATATAGTTTTATTAATTACTTTAAAGCATAAATTATGAATTCATATTGTCTTCATGAAATGCTTTTTAAAATTTTAACAGTAAAATTGATTATACTGTGATTATGTCATTAACACACCTATCTTTCTCATTAATTTTGGTTCTTAGCACTGCTCACTTAATAGACGTGCCTTATGTAAAAAATCTTGCAAGTTCCTATTCAACTAACACTATTGTTATTACTAGTTTCTTGATCAATAATAATTAGCCACTAAAAGTAAAATAAAACAGAAAATAAATTTTCATGAGAAATATGTTTCTTAAGTAAAGGTAGCTAGCACAATTCAAGAGATACTAAGATTCTTAACTAAACTGAGAATTTTAAAATACCCTTGTAGGATAAAATTTAGTTACGCAATCTGGAGTACACATATTAAGTCTAAGTCAACACTACATACATGTTTTCAAATAACATTTCAGGTTATCTTGTCCTTATTGCTGCAGACTGGCATAAAAAAGTAGTGTATGAAATTTGTATTAAAGTCATGAAGAATCTATGTTTTCTTCAAAGTAATTCTCTTTCTTTTGAAGACTAAGACTAGGGCCAAGAAATCCAAGTTTCTTTGTTTCAAGGGACTGTATTTTTTTAAAAATCAGTGTGAGGTGGAGGGGGGCATTTTCAAAATATACATCTGTATCTGAAACACAGACATGTCTCTTACCAGACCTAAGGCATTAAATAAAGGCAGTGTGCATTAGATTCATTTGAAACACATAATAAAAAATGCCAAGGTCTAAATTTAATTTATTTTTGTCATTTAGAATACAATGGCTAGATAATCATCTTAACGTGATCAGCCAAACATCTTTACTTTGCTAAACTGTTAAAGATTTTAATTATGCTAGCTTTGGAGAGCAGTGGTCTAATGAGGCGATAGACTCCAGAGAATCTGAGTGGTTAAGAACTGTGAAATGAGTCTGATAGGATTTTTTTTTATATTCACCGTGGATCGTTTGCATATCAAAGAGGAGTAAATTATTGCACGGCAGACCAATAATCTTCCCCGCCTTACTCAGAATGCCATTAACAAAAACATTTGGTCTTTGCTATGGGGCTGACTAAAAAAAAAAATGCAAAAATGTTCCCAATTAGTATATATTCTACAAGATACTTCAACATTCAGTCGTCTGAGTCTTGTGATACATTTACTGTTATAAAGCTGTTTATTTCTTCTTTTATTAAAAAAATAAAATAAAATGCCAAATATTCTTTGAAGAAGTTGGCTTCATGTGAGCGATTCACTATTATTCACGTATAACCTGTCCCCCAAAACTAAAGCCCTGAAGAAATTTGAACAAAAAAGGTCACTGTGTAATCTTACGTCCTGTTTAACAGCAAAGGAGCTATTATTTTCAAACCTCTTGCAAAGTGACAGAGTAGAGTATATTTTTAGCTTGACAGGACTGTCTCCACACTAACAATTACTGTGAATATGACCGACCCTTTCACCACTGTTTACTCAGTTGAAACAATAGTGAATGGACCTGTCTGTTGATGGGATAGTAGATACTAGAATCCGTGAGTCAATCTTACATGTTGAGATTCTACCAATATGAGAAAATTATATTTGTCATTATTATTCATTACTGTGAAATCATCATGTGCATAGATTTTTTTAAGATGGGTAATATTATAAATGCTTGATTTTTATTCATTTAGAAAACGTCATAAAGTATCTCAGTATATCAAGGGCAAAAAAGGAGAAATAACATATTACAAACTCTTACAACAAACTTTCCATAGAAGAGCAATTGAATGACATTTATGAGGGCATCTGTGCACACAACACAAGTAAAACCCAGATTTGTGTATAAACTTATATAGCAACATCTGGAACAATTCACCGACAGAAGATTATAGATTAGAGGGCTTTAGGCAAAAGAATCCAATTATGATTTCATAGAGTAAAATTAAATATCTCAATATACTTTTACAAGCACTTGTGGCTTCTTATCAGTTTTGTTATCCACAATTCTGTGTATTCTAAAAAGAATCAATATAGATGTAAAGGTGTTCATTTACATTGTTTGTTGTTGCTATTTTGTACATTCACAAAACAGTAGAGGAGCTTTTGTCCATGCAATTGTTTTTAAAGTGTTGGATTCTTTGCACAATATATTTGTCCTCCTTCTTACCAACGTAGAGTAGATTTCACTGAATTAATCCAGCTGCAAAGCTCCATATGGCTTCCTGGGAGCAATTGAATGCATTTTTCGTTGGAGCAATTCAGTGGTGGTGGAAGGAACTGCTTACTCAGACCACATGATTCATATGCTGGCTTTTCTCTTCCATACAGTTCTTCTCAATCTCGACAGAAGAGCTGCTTTGTCACATTGCTGGATTTTAGTGTTGCCACTGCTTGCATTTTGCTCCAGTGACCAAAAGGCTTTCTCTGAAGCCTTTGACCTATACACTGGCAATCAAGGCTGGAAGTGTTTCTATGAGCAGGGAAATTGTAAAACTCTGCTCCTTATTGGAGGCTACAAAAGAAGGACTATCCTAACCTGTCCAGAACTATACGCCAGAACAAGCTACAAGTGGTCTTCAGGAGGCAAGCACCAGTGATGCTATTAAGAGGCCTCTCCAGCAAGGTCATGAAAGAGCCACTGAGAACAAAAAAGCCAGCACAGATTGCTTCCTTCCATACCAATTAAGTCTGTCACTTTGAAGGCGAAAAAGCCACTGGAGTTCTATGATTGTGCTAATGCTCCAAGATTTGTCAAAATTAGTGCACAGAAGGATAACCTAATACACTGTGCAGACAATCTGTATGTGAGGAACAGGATGGCCATTTATTCTGGAACTCAACCTCCCCAATTTCCATAAACTCAAGATCTCATTATTCCATCATGTTAGGGGGGGGGGGACCCTCAAAAATAAAAAAGGATAATCTCTAATCATGTACTTTCTTTTAGCATAGATAAATAAGTGCACTAATAGAACATCTGTTTTGTTCCATGCACAAAACAAACCCATTATGATTCAGTCCAGTTGAGCCAGTTCAGGGTAAACTGTGGTCTGGCTAAGCCAAAAGCTAACAAGTGTTTTGACCAAGACAAATTTCAGGTCATGTAGGACAAGGCTGATACCCCTTTCTCTCCCTCTCTCCCTACTTGTCTTGGCCTGTGACCAGCCTTCCTAACACTTTTATTTATTTATTTGCTTTTACTACATCTGCTGTGTTTGAATTCATGTCTGGCATAATCAAAGCTACTCCGTTCATCAAACCATTCCCAAATTGTTCCCAGCATCTTTCTTCTTCTTCCCTGCTCCACAATTCCACCATTTGTTTTGCCTTTTCCTTGTGGCCTCCCACCTCAGAACTCCTATACTATCCATGACCAGGTCGACATCCATAATTCAGTTCTGGATGAACCTACAACACTGAGCTTGTCGATCAGAAAGATCAGCAGTTCAGCAGTTGGAATCCCTAGTATAGGTCTCCTGTGACTAGATGACTTCCAAGGTCCCTTCCAACTCTGTTACTGTTAATCTAAGCACAGACTGCTTGCATGGAAGAATCCATCCATAGTATGTATTGGACATCTACTATGTAGGCTATTTAAAAAATTTAAAGGTATATTTGAACAAAAATTAGACCCCCAAAAAATCTGTTAATGACAGATTTTAAACTAAGAATGGTAAAATTGATTCTTCCCAGATGTTGCTGTTCCAATTTTCAGAAGGCTCATGAACATGCCCAATAATGAATTACTGAGATAGAACTGAATGAGGGCCACATATTTCCTAACAAAGACTAACCTGTGATAACAATAGAAACATTTGAACTGCTCAGCTCCGAATAGCTAGACAGAATCTTAAGTGCATTCCATTTTCTAAATTATATTCATAATGATCAGCCTAATGATTTCTTTGGGCCATCTATCTGATATGTATTTCTGAACCAAAGCTGTAATTTTCTGCAATTAAAAAAAATCAATCCAAAACAAAACAGAATCCTAAAAATCAAAACATAACTTTTCACTTTTTGAATGCCTATTAGGAATACAAAACTTCACACATTTGATTTTTTTTTTAACTCTTTTTCTGGAGATGAAATCTAGTTGTCTGGAATGCTTTTGAAATTAAGTTTGCTTTATTATGGCTTCTGGGTACAGAGCTAATGTTTAGATTATTGGCTTCTTTAGGGGAAAAGCAAGAAAATTATAATGAGGCATATGCTATTTTATACCAGAGAAAGGACAAGCTTTTTTTTACAAAAATTATTACAGTGAGTAATTTTAAAACCATAGTCCAATATAGTAATAACTGTGGTTGTTTTTAATAATTATCACTATTATTTCTCCTAATAATAGGACAAATTATTTTCATAGAATGCATATAAGCTATGTTTATTTCCAAAAAGTGTGTGGGTGTGTACACTTTATGAACTTTTGTTGTCAGCAATAAAAAGGGTATCTATAATGTGAGCATTCAATTATTCCAGACTGGAGCTTTCACATTTCTCTTTGCTGTGTCCCTTTTTCCTAGGAGAAGTATTTTCTTCATTATAAAAGAAAAAGTAGGTACAGCCTTAAAAAATGCATGTTGTGGGGACAGTTGACAGATGACCCTCTGTGGAACTTGATTTTGCAAACCCAGGTATTTGCCAGCTCTAAGACAACTAAAGTTGCTCAACCTTTTTGTGTCCTTGTACATCCATACCCAGGTGACCATGTTCAAGCAAGCAGAAAGTTGATTTAAACCTCATAATGTCATCAGTTTAGAGCCATCAGATTTCTCCGATAAAGAAATTGTGTTGTATTCTGTCATGTCTAAATTCTCAAATTATCTTCCCTCTCTTCTTCCCAAATCCAATAAAGCTGTAGGATCATAAGAGAAGATGAAAGAGAAAAAAATAATAATACCGGACACTGGCCAATTAAAATTCTTTTTGTTAATGTTTGCCTTATCAATTGTAAATCCCTTTTTAAATATCTCCCCCTTCCTAAGTTGCGAGAACTAATAGTTACACTAGACAGTGAAGCCTATTCATCAATCAATGCCACAACCTCTGAATTACCTACTAGTGTCTCTGATGTGTTGCTGCACAAATTACACTTCATGCATCACCACATTCATTTCTTTCACATTACATGTTAGTGTATCTTGTCACTGCCCAATTGCCCTCTTTTGGACAGCTTAAGTGATATATTATGCTATGAAGCTTGCCAAGGAAACTTAATAATAGAAGGACTGTTTGTTAAAAAAAAAGAGAATTAAAAAGACATGAGTCCAGAGTCCAGTAAGTGAATATGTAAAAATAGCTTGTGAGATTTCTCAATTACATCTGAAGGTATAATAAGCTTATGTTATGTTTTACATGAACCAAATCAACTTTTATACTATTTCCTTTAATTTTTCTTTCCTTCCTTCCTTCCTTCCTTCCTTCCTTCCTTCCTTCCTTCCTTCCTTCCTTCCTTCCTTCCTAAGACTCTACAATGGCAATATTAAATTTGATATCACATAAAGTTTTCACTTGACCATCTTCTACCATTAATAAGAAGCATTTGACACCATTCAGCTTTGACTCCCTGGATGTTTGGTTACCACTAAATGAAACAAAAAACAATTCTTCAGCTTGGTTTGGTTTGGTTTTAATTTATTTGTATGCAGCCCTTTTCCCTGAGGGGACTCAGGGCGGCTCACAACTCAAAAGGGGAGGCTTCCTTCTTTGCTTTGGGGGTAGGAAGAAAGCAATAAATGTAATGGATGCATACCCATGATAAGCAATGAAATATTTCGGGAGGGGAGGGGAAACTGATCGATGAAACAATTGGGCATATGAATTTGCTCACAAATTCATCTTGCTTCAGATTACAATCCTAATGGTTAAGACTATAATAGATTAATCACTTTGGAATGTGTGGATTTTAATGGGTAAATTCAAGCTTAGATTGAAATAAGAATTTCCTTCCTTATAATTTCAACCAGGGAAATCAAACTCAAGGCGTGCGGGATCCGGCCCGTGAAGTGCTTAAGTCCGGCCTGTGGATTGGCTGGCGGTGCCCCTGCCAGTGAAGACAGAGCTTGGGAGGGCTGTGTGCGGCCTTCCGAGGCTCCATTTTAGGCTGCGCTGGCTTCCTGCAGTCTTCTGCCAGTAAAAACGGAGCTCGGGAGGGCTGCAGGAGGTGGCAACGGGCTCAGGATGTTAAGCTGGCCATATTCATCCTGGCCACACCTACCCATGCCACACCTACTAAGCTCCCAAGGTCAAACCCTGATGCAGCCCTCAATGAAATTGAGTTTGACATCCCTGATTTAAACTATTGGGGAGGATGCAAAAGGACTTACACACGCACACCAGGATATGGAATTTATTTAGCATCTCCTAAGTTGTTCACCATAAACTGAGGACTGAGTTTGATACACCTGACTGCAGGAAACTGATGTGGGTCAGGAGAATATGTTTTCTACGAAGTAGTCAACCAGTAGGTAAAATTAATCAATAGAGTCATCTGGAAATGCTGAGAGGACTATTCAAATTTCCTAGGCATTTGAGGGGGGAAAGATAAAGTAGCTTTAGAGCAGAGACACAGCATTAAAAAGAATCCCTTTGTTCAACTCATGCAATATCATGTTAAGTCTCAACGATGGTAAATATAGATATGACTATTTTAAGTGGTAGAAAGAAAACGTGAAACTTCTTATCCCTTGTCAAACACAGGATTAAGGCAACGGGGATCTATTGTTCAAACTTTGTAAGGTAAAGAAAACTCAGATGGTGGGGGCACTGCATGTTTTCAAAATGTGACTACCACAATACGTTCAGTTCAGTTCATCGCTCTATAGCATTGTCAACTTTTGGACCTGGGCTTTAGCAACAAATTGAACTGCAGTCATTAGAAAGCAGCATGTTTATGTTATGCTGTGAAAAGTTCAACTGCCAATTTCTGCACATCGAGTGGCTGTTAAATATACATGAGCAAGCCTGGCCAAAATTTGTAGGGGCTTTTTTGCGTCTAAGAACTGCAATGCTCTTATAGGAAGCGAGAGCAAAACAGGGTTAAAAAAATATGACATGAAGGGTAACTTTACTCACTATTTTGTGAAAGTCTTTTTTTTAACTCTCGGAATAGTTTATCCAATTTAGACATCGCCCATCTTCCTCACAAAAGGCACACTGGGCGGTGTACAAGTAATATACAAAAATGTAACAACTGTATATTAAATGGTTATTAAGAGGCAAAGATAGTTAAAAATCAGAATTGAAGACAGAGGGAGAGCCTTCAGGTTGCTAACCAGCCCCATGCCTGTATGTTCTTCTGAGATCCCTAAGTAAGGAAACAATTATCCTTGTTTACTTGACAATTTATTCTGTTTTACAGATGGTCCTCAACTTATGACCGTAACTGAAACCCACACCCCCATTGACTTTGCTTATCAGAAGGTTGCAAAAGCACATGATCCCGGGACATTTGTCACAAATATGAAGCAGTTTACCAAGCATCTGAATTTTGATCCCATGACCATGGGGATAGTACAACGGTCGCAAGTATGAAAAATGGTCATAAGTTACTTTTTTTCAATGCCGTTGTAACTTTGAATAGTCACTAAATGAACTTTTGTAAGTACTGCCTGTATAGGTGAATGTTACAATTATTGCTAGCAAAATCTTCTCAGACTATTCGCAGAAGGACTATGAGCACCATGACCTGTATGGAGGGGAAGACCTTATGGACAGTCTGCCAAGAGTACATTACATTTAGGGCATGAAAAAATGAAACAAGTTGGAAGATTAACTTGTATAATTTTTGTTCGACTTAAAACTCCAGAGATTTCAAGCTATCCGGAACTCTTTGTCTCTAGCTTGTTACTTAGAACTTTTTGTCTACATTCTTGTAACAAGAAAAGCTGATCTAGTCCAAAAAGAATGAGCTGGATTATTCTCTTGTATGAGAGGTCGCCTGCTCTAAGGAGAGACCAGCCTAACAAAGATCTGATACGTTCACAAGAGGTAGTCCTCTTGTAGTCCTACAGGTAGTCCTCCACTTACAACAGTTCATTTAGTGACCGTTTGAAGTTACAACAGCCCTTGAAAAAAGGTGACTTATGACCATTTTTCACAATTATGACCCTTGCAAGCATCCCTGTGGTCATGTGATCAAAATTCATATGCTTGGCAACCAACTCACATTCATGACAGTCACAGTGTCCCATTTGTGACCTTCTGATCAGTAAAGTCAATGAGGAAGCCAGATTCACTTAACAACCGTGATACCAACTTAACAGTTGCAGTGATCAATTTAACAACTGTGGGCAAAACTCACTTAACTAATGTCTCACTTAGGAACAGAAATTTTGGGCTCGAATGAGGTCGTAAGTCGAGGACTACCTGTAGTTTGGAAGGTTGGGGCCTAGGGTCTGTAAAAAAGTAACAGCATTTTCCACTGCATTTGCTTTCAGAGGAATTTTCTTAGCCACCATACAAAGTGTTGCACAGACATCACAAATGTCTCTATGTTTAAAGCGTGACAGCTAGAAAAAAGGAATGCAAACTAATTTTCCAGGGGGAAATAATCTTTCTTGCTGAAGTGATTTATCCCCATTATTGTCGGCAACCCTCAAAACCCACCCTTACCTTGAGCAAGAGGCTGCAATGATAAAGCAGGCTGGCCTGGCTGAATTGATAGCAAACCTTGACGTTGCAAAGACAAGAGGTGTTGCTGTTGCAATTGCTGCATTTGCAGAAGCTGCTGCTGGAAGGCCAACTGTTGCGACGTCACCTGTTGCTGCTGCGGCTGGCAAAGAGAAAGAATCGATACGCTTCTTTTAGTTTCGTATATTTACTACTCACTTCCACACTCCTATGTTTAGGAGGGAAGGAAACGATTCATTTAAAGAACTTTGAAAGCTGCTGACCGTCTTAGCGAGAACTACAGTAAGGGAGTAAAAGACTTATGAACAGTGCAATTTTATGCATGTCTACTTAATGTGATGTTCAGTGAGATTTAGTTCCACTTGAGGATTACACCCCAGCAAGTAGCAGGAATACAAACAGTCATGCAAATAGTTACAGCTAGTTTACTATAATTGCTG
The DNA here is from genome assembly GCF_009769535.1 of Thamnophis elegans. Classification (NCBI taxonomy): domain Eukaryota; kingdom Metazoa; phylum Chordata; class Lepidosauria; order Squamata; family Natricidae; genus Thamnophis; species Thamnophis elegans. The sequence continues at coordinate 131,899,360 of NC_045542.1, read as the reverse complement.
CTATGAGCTCAGGCAACTATTGATGGGGCCCCAGCATCTATAAGAAAGTAAGAGCAATTCCCAGTGCATTTTGCTTTTAGGGGAATTTCCTTAACCATCACACAAAGGTACAGTTGCACAGACATCACAAATGTCTATTAGTTTTAAAGCATGTCTGCATATCTTATGTCTCATTAGTTAAATGTTTTCCAAGAGTTGAGCTTGGCAGCATACCAGGTGCTCAATAAACCTTGCTGTTTCGCTGCCTGCTTGTAAGTGTAAAAATGAGGGACCTAGCTGTCATCACATGACAAGCCATAATTCAAAGCTAGTCAGTTATGTTGAGCATGATGGATCACGGGCTATGGAGACCTGTTAAAGCAATCCTCAAATTATTGGCTGATTTTGTAGCTTAATGGGTTTTAGAATGGTGGCCAAATCCTAATCTTAAAAAAGCTGCCTTTTCTGAGAAGTCCTATTAAAATAATTATATTCAGGTGTACAACTATTTGGGGGGGAGGGGGACGACTCTGTAAAGCAGGATCATGACACATTTGGATTTTTTCAAGGAATTCATGGGTACAATGGGTGATATTGTGGGACCAAATGGCTGCCACAATAGGCAAATCTAGCCGAAAGACAATTATTTAATGGAACGTACTAGTGCATATATTGTCCGCCAACCTCAGCTTAACTATGTTTTTTCTTTTCTTTTCTTCTTCTGGGCAGATAGACACACTTCAAAGCAAGCATTATGCCAACAGCACTCATGTGGAATTCACAGCAGTCACAGAAATAAATACTGCAAATTGGAGTGTGTTTTTACCATACCAGTCATCCATTCTTTCAAAAGTAATTTAAACAATTACATATGTTTAGGGGGAAAAAATCAAGGGGGGGGGGAAGGTGATTAATGGTCCCATCAGATCCAACAGGGAACTAACTTATAAAGGTTAAACAACATTTGTGCACTAAAAAAAAGAAAATTTAAGATATTTTTTTAAAAAAAGATAAAGGCCCTTCCATTTATCATAATTTTTATTCTTTATGGTGACATACACATGGGCGAAGTATTAAAAATATGAAAAGGGTAGTACAAAAATATATACAAAACTCTTCCATGTATTATCAGAAGACAATGTTTCCAAAACTTAAGCCTTAAATGGGGCAGACTGGAGAATTCTTGTCACGGCAATATGGATTTAGCCAAATTCAGGAATTTTTTAAACATTATAAATTATAAACTTTTAAATCAGTTAAAAAGCATGACCATATGACATACCTTTTTAAAACAATTTCAAATGAATGGGGTCTACAGACAGAGAGTCAGCATTCACCCTGAAGTAGCATTACTAATATTGTGCAAGGGTGTGGTTCAAAAATGTTGGTTGTCACTATGATTGGCAGCTCGTGAAGTTCTTATAAACTTGAGCTGCTTAGTCCAAACACAGAAAATAACACGAACCTCATACATCTACACTTAATTGTAATGATAAATAATCCATGCTATGCTCTATTTACTTATTAAAGTACTGTCTCAGCTATTAAGGCACCAATTGGTTAATTTATTATATTTACCATAGGGGCTGTTGCTGTCATGCAATCTATCATTTCCACTTAAAAAAAAAAAAAAAAAACAACCTTCAGCAGTTTGGGGAAAAATTATCTCAGGGAAAAAGGCTATGATGCTATATTTGCCAGGATCTGAACCTTGAGCCCTTAAAGGTGTAAAAGACCGCGTTGCTTTCTCACTGCTGCCCCCAGAGAAGGTTTTAACTACTCTGTTTATCACTTCTGACATAAATAAATGAGAAAAAATCCCAGACCTTTGAAGAAGAAAAACTTCATCTAATATTGTTAATTAGCCATGACAAACGATGAAATAACACTGTAAATCTTTCATAGAAACAGCCACTAGATTTTAATTATACACATTCATAATTTAGCAAACAACATCTTATTTGAATGCACTTAATATGTGCAGTACTTGAGGCTTCAGAGTCCTTCATTTTGTTTCATTTAAGCAAGCCCTTAGGTTTTACTCGTCTTGTATTTTATTTACTTTTGTTCTTTAAGCACCCATGAAAAAGCTTTTGCTGCTTTGATAAGGATCTTTTTATTTATTGAGCAATGACAGGAGGAAACTTTGGTTGTGTAAAATATCAGTGCATCAAGCCAATGTTTAGCAATTCCTTAAGCTAGCCAAAAAAAGTTAATGTAGATTTCCTTAGTAATTATCTGAGTGATAGAAAGATAACATAGTGCACTAGCACAATAAACAGAAGGAAATTATCTAATATCCCTAATCTGTTAGGAATCATATCAAGGTGGAGGGCTTCAGAGAGTTGCAGCTAACGTCTGCAGAAAGAACATTAACCCTTGACTGACAGAAACATATATAAACTATAAGCATTTGGAAAGAATGGGGACTATCTGAAGAATTAAAACCTATATACAATGGAGACTCCTGCTAGTTCCTTGGACTGCAAGGCGATCAAACCAGTCAGTCCTAGAGGAGATCAACCCTGACTACTCTTTAGAAGGCCAGATCCTGAAGATGAAACTCAAATACTTTGCCCACCTAATGAGAAGGAAGGACTCACTGGAGAAGAGCCTAATGCTGGGAAAGACTGAGGGCAAAAGAAGGATGGGATGACAGAGATTGAGGTGGCTGGATGGAATCACCAAAGCAGTAGGCGTGAGCTTAAATGGACTCCAGAGGATGGTAGAGGACAGGAAGGCCTGAAGGAACATTGCCCATGGGGTCGCGATGGGTCGGACACGATTTTGCAACTAACAACAACATACAATGGAGAATAACTGCCTATAGGAAATCTCTTATTTTCATCTTCAAACAATTCATTCTAAAAATGTATTGTCAGCATCTACCCACTTTGGCCGATTTAAAAAAGAAAACAATCATGGTTGGGCTTGATTTTTAGGATGTTCAGCAAGAAAGCTGACTGGTAAAGGCAGGATGGGGAAGTTAAAAAAAAACTTGGAAAAAGGCAATGACTACAAGTGACATGCCAAGAAAATTACATAGAACTGAAGTCACCAGGATCCAGTTTTGATTGGAACAGGTCTTTATAAAACATCTATAAAAGCAATTATTGCTTGCCATTCAGGTGGGAATTCCATTTTTCTCCCAACCAACCACACCAGAATATATTTACAACTATATAGCCATACAAAAATGGAGTAGATATTTTAATTCGAGTGGGTGGTTATAATAAATGTTTTGGTTGGAACATGTTTTGGTTGGAAACAAAAATAAATGAATAATAAATGAGCCACTGTGGCCCAGTGGTTAGAGTGCAGTACTGGAGGCTACTTCTGCTGACAGCCTGCAATTTGGCAGTTCAAACCTCACAGGCTCAAGGTTGACTCTGCCTTCCATCCTTCTGAGGTGGGTAAAATGAGAATCCAAATTGTTGGGAGGGCAATATGCTGACTCTATAAACCGCCTAGAGAGGGCTGTAAAAGTACTGTAAAGCAGTATATAAGTCTAAGTGTTATTGCTAAGTGCTATATATAGCTTTGTCTCTTCAACAACCAACTCACATGTAAATTTTGCCCTCTTTCTTGGGAGCATTATCAGCAGAAATGCTCCTCAAAATATATCAGGGAGAACCTTTCCTAGAAATAAATTCCCACTTGGATAGTACTGTCCTGGAGCTTTAATTACCTATTTTCACTTGTTGGAGCTGTTTTTATTTTTGGATCAAATGTTACACCTTCTTTCACCTGTATTTCATTCCAGCTGTAATGAATAGGCATTTCTCAAGAAAATAAACTATTGCTTTGCTTCCACACACCAAATGCCCGGGATAAGCAGATCCTCCCTTCCTCTTCTTTCATTGTCAAAATTAACAATAGCAAAAAATATAATACAACTGGTTCAAATGCATGAACGCTGAACAGCCAAGGGTTCAAAACTACAACAAAAAGAAAACATACTAAGAATAGGAAGACCACATATTAATCCCAAACCCAGGTTAACACACACACACACACACACACACACACACACACACACACAAAATCTGATTTACATAATATATATGCCAAACAAATAAGCTATGTTATGACTCAAAGCAATGCTAGTGCCATACAACAAGCTATGACAATGTTTGGTTCACACATTATTTTATGGCTTGTTTTTATGGTACACTACCCAGAATCATGTTTTATGACAGAGGTCCTAAGCCCAGGTCATGGACTGGTACCAATCCATGGTCTGTTAGGAAGTGGGCTGCACACATGGAGGTGAGTGGCAGGCGAGTGAGCAAAACTGAAACCATCCCCCCTCCCCCAATTCAAGGAAAAATTGTCTTCTGTGAAATTAGTCCCTGATGGCCAAAAGGTTGGGGACCACTATTTTATGAGATATACAGCTATATAAATATGATTAATTATTTTAACTGCAACTATCTGATTCTATTTCAGCTTAATCTAGAGCATTGTGGAAACCAACCATGAAGTCCTTCATAAAAAAATTGGTTTGTTCTTGGCACTGAACATTTGAGCAGCATGATAGTTAAGCTGGTCTTGAGACAGAAATGGCATGGGTAGTATCTCCTTGAATGGAGAGGCAACAGCAGGATGAAAAAGAACTGTTCAAACATACCTCTTAGGAAACTGGTGCCAACAATGGCAAAATGGGGCTTCCCATGATCATAAGCATACTAGGACTAGAGTAAAGGGTGGATTCATTGTTAAGTATCCTATCTTGCCCTTTCTCCATATTTGTCCTCTTTCTCCTTTAAATCCCCCCTCCCAATTATTCTTTATTTTTGCTACCTCGCCAGATATATATTCTGACACCAGCAAGAGGCATTCATGGCAGGGAATGCATGTTCCAACTCTTTTTATTCCAAATTGCGAATGCACTTCTCTTTTTATCCTTAACGTGTCTATTAAAAGCTGTTACAATAATTACTCAGATGGAACTGAATCTGTATTACATCATTTATCTAAGGGCACGTTTAACTAGGAAGAGACTGTCTTGAAATTAACTATACAAAAGTTCATTTCTTAAGTCTGCTAGCTTTCTGAAACCTATGTAGTAGAAGGGAATGATCAAAAGAAACATTATTAAATATAAGATTGCTATCTTATTTTGGGAGCTAGTATGGTGCAGTGGTTAATGCCCTGAACTAAAATTGTGGAGACCAAAATTTGAGTCTATTCTCAGCCGTAGAGACACATGGCATAACTTGAATTAGTTTTTCCCTCTCACTCTAGTGTCCTCCACAGGATTCCTTTTACGCGAAAGATCAAGGAAGGAATGTTGTATATGCCACCTTAAGCTTCTGGAGAAAAGGCAGGATATAAATCTAGAAAATAAACAAGCAAATGCTAAATAGAGTTTGCCTTCTCTGAGCAGGTAGGTTTATGGGTACAAGTGCAAGAAGCTTATTTTGCTGGAAATACAGCCTCCCTCCAGTGTATTATTAACCGGCCGTTATTTAAAATAAATAATTGAACTTCTGTTTTCTTAAACTGTATCTATAGCCAGAACAACAAAGCTGTAAATAAGTTAAAAAATATTAGCAAGGCCATTTCAGTTGTGAACCAGCTCTGCTCCCAAATAATTCCATTGTTTTTGATAGTCTTTTGAAGTTTTTCAATTAAGATATATCTCAAGGACAATTAAACCAGGGTCTAATAATTGTTCAGTGTCTCAGATGTTAATCGTTGTGAAAAATGTATACTATAAAAGGAATGCTTGAATATGAAAATGCTCCCTGCTTGGGACGTGTCAGTGACTTGCCACTTTACTGCAAGTTAATATTTTAAAGCCAGTTTTATTTATGTAAGTTGACTGATGCTTGTTCTGTTGTCTTCACAGCTATCCTCCAGGAAAAGCTCATGAAAGTTTTTTTTTCAGTTTAAAAAGCCAGAATAAAAAAGTACACAAACCCATTGTCCAAGAAAGAACTTAAAAGCAACACACGTTGCCAAACTCTGTTCCCCACCCAGTTACCAAACACAGGATACAAGGCAGTTTGTTTACTTCTCACAATTGAATGCACACAAAAAAGGTCTCGGTGCAGTCCTGTTGTCAGGTCAGTAGTCAGTTGTTAGAATGCTGAAATATCCTGATAAAACTTGCATTTTTGATCTCCTCCCTAAAGCCGCTGTCAAAGGTCTGTTTTCCTTTCTTGGGTTACTCCCTACTGCCTAACATAAATTGCCATAACTCTGGAGGACAAACAGCCTTTTATTAAAACAACCTATTCAGCTTAAGTTGAATTTTTTTAAAAAAGTTTGTAATATTTTCTAAATTGTTTTTAAAATCCCTCATCTCTCCCCTTCTCCTGCCTATTTTATATGCTCAGTAGGACAATTTTTAATAAAAGCAAAACACAGAGTAGAAGTGTTGAGTTAAGTTGCAGACTTGAAAACTGGCTTGAAGAAATGGAAACACTGCAATAGAGAGATTCTCCACCCTGCTGTAAATTTTCCTTACTTGGAAGAAATAAGACTTTTAAAAAACCCACTATTGAAAGCACACTGGTTTTACATTAAAAACTGTATTACTTAAGGATACAGATGTGCTTTCAGGAGATGGTACAATAACAGGGACTGTTACAATGCATGAAATGATGCATTAAGTCAATCCACTTTAGCACTGTAACAAATGTCAAATTCAAAATAGCTTTCACAATAATTTAATATTGAGAATATAGATTCAAATAAATGGTATACAGATGTACATGTATCTTACACGGACCACTGTCAGCATATCAAATTAGCAAGAATATTCTCTCAAACTAAGGAATTTGGCTCAGAAAAACCCGTGGGATAAACTACGTTATTTGAAGATAGGCATCTATCTATTTACCCATCCATCCATCTGTAAAACAAGTATCACTTAAAAGAAAATATATGCTTGCTCCTTCCGTCCAATCCACCATTTTTAATAATTCAGTTTAAAATAGAGAACAGTCTTCTCTCAGTGCAGCTTTGGAGACTGCAATATTAGATACATGCACACAGTACATCAGCCCTGTTAAATATTGAAATTCCATTACATTGTCCAACTTCCCTTCTTGTCTTTTTACACACAAAGTATTTTTCCTTCATCTCCAAACCATCATCTGTGTGTCAGAGACGCTCTCTTGTCTGACAGCAGCAATTTAGAAGAGTTAACTTTTATCGTTCATTCTGCTGTGTAACTTTCCCCTTCAAATTTCTTTATCTGCCCTCTGAGCTCATCTGAACTTTCATGTTCTCCCAGCATGCAGGCTTGCATTCAGAACTATGTCTAATAGACCAAATAAGAGGTTAACAAGAAGTGGCAACAGAAAGGGGAAAAAAATACAATCCCTGGTAACTGATAAGAATGACAGTGGCAGCCCTTTATTGTTTGTCTTCAAATATAGAGTTAAAGATCCTTAAAAAACTAAAATTTGATGCCTTTGAACAGAAAGAAGCACAAAATAACAACAGGGGGTTATTGCCTTGCAGCCACAGGGGAGAAAGCTCCATAATTCTTATTCTCCCTTTTGAAGGTTGTTAGAAATCTGATTCAAAAAAGCAGCAGCAGAAGGAGAAAACCTCTTGAGGCTATAGCCATTTCCTGTGATCATGCATAATGTGCTTCAAAAGTGGGTTTTTACCAATTCTGTTGATCAATTGCACCTCCTTGCTATCCCCCCCCCTTTTTTTCTGCTGTGTTTACATCTGATGCGACTCAATGACAAGCCCTGTCTGAGACTGTGAAACAGGCCTGTCATGTTGATTTATGGGCACATCAAACCACAACTTGTCCAAACTGAAGCTCGCAGTTCATTAATTAGAGAGTTGTGACTTTGAAGTCAGCTTTCAGACTGTGGTTTTTAACATTTGGCTTAATTTATATGCTCTTGAATGTGGATCTCTAAGGGAAAAACTGAAATTCCCTTCTTGTCTTTGAACTTCTTTTGACCGCACAATAATCATTTCTTTGTCCAGAGTGATGCTTGCATCCCAGAGTCATTAACGTGCATTGAACTGCCACTGATGAGTAAGCCCTACTGAATTAGAAAAACAGCCAGCAAAACAAAGCTGAGAGCATTCTGCACAGTGATATCTCACAATTACATGCCTTCCCTCCCTGTGCCATTTCCATTTTAATTACTCTTAGTCCTTTAGATTTACATTTTAGACATTTTTTAATCTGTTCCTTTTTTATTATAGTGGCGCCCGTTAGCAGGCTCTTGTTAAGGTTTGTGTCAGCATTTCCTATTATAGCCCCCCCTCCCCAATTTCATAACTCAGCTGTAAAATTCATACTTGGCTTAAAACTTAGTTTTCCACATTGCAAGGGGAGTGGGCTTGGTGATGGGTAAGGAAATATATGGAGCAACATGGGAATGGATGCTTTGGAATCATTGCAATTATCACACAAAGACAGGGTTGATTCAGGTGCAATAACACAACCAAACTGAGGACATCCTTATGGATAAGCCCCAAGATAGGGCTTGGCTGATGTGATGGGGCTGCATTCCTTCAAAAACTTATCCTAGATGACAAATGGTGGAGCTGGCTAGAGCTGCCAAAAGCCACAATACAAGTACTTTCTCCTGAAATTATGTAATCTGCCATCATCTAAAAGTCAATTAACCACAACTTATGACAGCCTCACATAGAAGAGGCATAAGGCAGGGAATTATACCTGAGATATCAGTAGCATAGCAATGAAGGCTTTGGAAAAGAGTGTGTGATGTGTCTACCTCCACAAAGATGAGAAGAGCACAGGCAATGTTTTTTTTCCCCTGTAACACTCTACGAAAGTGACCGCTGGATCTCAAAAAGCAGGATAGAAACAATACTGATGCTCTTGAACTTTATATTGGAGAAGACTTCTGAGAACATCGTGGGTAACCAATGAAACTAAACAAAAGAATGGGTTATGAAACAAATGAATGGAAAGTTCTCATTTGAGACACAATTAGGCTCAAATTATTATATCTGGGATGTGTTATACAAAGCCCAGCACTATAGTAAAGCCTATAGCAGCAGGAAAGAGAAGGAAAAAGATCTACCAGCAACAAACTGGCTGGCTGAGACTTCAACAAGGATGGATGCATCTTTGGAAAACCTGAATGACCAGATTGGGGCCAGATCTGTTTATGTGAACACTAAGGTAAACACAAGACTTGATGGGACAATTGATCAACTTTTGGAGTGCCAAAGATATCAACCCTATCTTAAATGTTCTGCTCGGTCTTCTCAAGGGGGGAAAATCAAATTCAGATAGAATTCTACAACAATTATAATATATGATGAAATTCACAAAGTCTTTGTTGTAGAAGATGAATAGCAAACATCCATGGATTATGAGACGTGTCATAATTTATTTAGAAGGAATAAATTTAGAAGGAATTTGTATCCCGCAAATTTTGCAACAGGGGAAACTATACTACCAATAGCATGTTCTATGTTAAGGTTTTGGCTGTAAATATTTTGTGACATCATTTTTGATCCACTAATCCTGAGAAGAATGAAAATTGTAATACTTCTAATAAGTTTGTAGGTGAACCTTCAACCTCGTAGTATGTGGGATAAAGAATAGGTTCTGAGGGCATGTATCCCTTGATAAGTATGGTCTGTCCCTAAATAAGGCAGCACCTACTCCCTGTCCGTTTCAATGGCCAACAAGCTAGGTGATAGTAAGTAGATGAACAGAAAAAAGAAGGGAGAGAAAAAGAAGGTTCTTGCTCACCTGTAGCTGAGAACAATAGAAAGCAATCTTGTCTTCATCTTTCTCCCTCGCGCATAAGGAGCAAAAGGTGATTGATAGATTTATTTCCTTAAGTAATACCAATCAGATTGCTTTGAACAACATGCAAAAAATTTCCAAAGAGAATCTCCAATAGAGTAAAACAACAGTAAAGCTAGTCCCAAGATAAAATCTCACGGCTGGTCTCCATCCACACTAGACAATAGAATTGTCAAAAGTACACCTAAGAAAATATATTGAAAGAAATTTCCTAAAAACAAGGTGCATGGAACCCAAGCATACGTCTGGGGCAACACACCTAAATCAGGCAGCATCAGGTTGTGGCGTTCATGAAGTCTATCACAAAATACAGAAGAAGGCTCCACATCTGGGCAGAACAAGCCAAAGGATGGCTCTATGTCTAATCCCACATGGCCATGAGCGGGACTTGTTTTCCACACTACCATTTGATCTTCTTTGCTACCTATGATAACTATTCAAGGACTACTCTAATAATTATAGACTTTTATATCAATATATAAAAAAATACTTCAGGGTTACAGCTTTGCCTGATAATACACCACTCCTCAAATGGCAACTGTGATTATTTGAATTTGCCACCCTATAAAAGAAAAGACTCTCTTTCACTAGTTAACCAATTTTTAACCTTTAACCATTTTTTTTCAGCTCTAGCTTGCAGCTATGCAATGAAAGTGTCTATATCCCAGGGCTCTTCTTACCCCATCACTCAAATGTCAAGGTCTCGCCACAAAACCTACATGCAGCTGAACGTGGAGAACAATCCGGGGCACACAGTGAGTTCATAAAGGGAACTAGCTAGTCTAATGGGTATGATTGTTTTCCTGCTGAGAAAATATGGTGCCTCCCAGGCTTTTCTCTCTATCTTGTGTACACACACACACACACACAAAAAAAAAACCCTGCAGATATAACACAAAATAACTGGTAATGGTACATAATCTGTCTTTCAGCAAATTCTGTCCATCATCCTTTATCTTCTCTCCCTGTAGATGCCCTAATGGGGTCCAAGAGAAGTACAGTATCTCCTGGAACTATCTAAAAATCTCTTTTCCAGAAGTAAGTGTACTTGTTTGGTAAGAGGTAAAACAGGGAAAGGATTACAAGCAAAGACATAAAGATACCCAAGGTTGCTGCAAAACAGGACAATTTTCCAAGACTGAGATACGTCTGATCATTTTAAACACTCAGCAAGAAGAAAATACATTAAATTGATTTATACGCTGTTTCTATTTGTTTAGAATATGAAAACAGAGCAGTGATTCTTATCCCCGTGTGAAGAGATGCCACATCTTTGTTCATGGAATAAGCATAAAACGTAAGTATCCTTGATAGGGGTACTCTACCATAATACTCACTTGGGCAAGGACCAATGAGCATTGTGATGGTACAAAGCAAATTTTGCTCTTTTTATATTAGATATAACTATGGGGCTGAATTTGTTGGTCATGACGCTTAAATTGTAATTTAGATGAAACTATTGGATTCGATGAACACATCTATGTTCAGACTTTAAAAAGTCTAAAAAGGAGTAAAAAGGAGTAGAAAGAACAATAACAAAGCACTGAGCTTATGTGTTCCTGGTTGGCTTAAAATGCCCCAAACTAATTGGACACATTTCCTTGGAGTTGCAATGAATGGATCCCCTCCAATAGGCTGCACCTGTAGGAATCAAGGTAGCACATGTGTAATTTAGTAAAAGAAGCTAGAATTTATCAGCCAGCTGTTTGGCAGAGAAAGGAAATGTAAATCAAGCTCCCTCCAATTCCTAAATGGCAAATTCTGGCTCTTTTCACCAAATTACATGTGTATGATGTGAGCTGCTGGGCTGGTGAAGTTTATATTACTTTGTTTATCTTAACTACTTTGGGTATGTTAATTAATCATTCAGCCACAAAGTTGTACATATGGAAAGTGGGCCGCAGTGACAAAATGAGTTACTAGCTTTTATACTGTACTAGGCTTTGAAAGGACAAATTTGCCAGATAGAGGGATATTTTTTTAAAAAAATAGCTGCTATACTTTCCTTCATTATGTCTAGATGCAAGTAAAAACGGATTTTAACAATACCTCTTTAGGTTGTTTTCCAGCATGTTGTTGCTGTAGAAGTTGAAGCTGCAACTGTTCCTGCTGTTTCTTATAAAACTCTTGGAGCTGCTGCTACAAAAGAAAATAAAAGGAGACAAGGAAAAAGAAGATAGAGGCTATTAAGTAAAACAAAGTGGGATAGCCAATTCAGGATCCCCTTTTGGTAATACACAAATGGCTATTTGAAAAATAGCATCCTTTTATCTGTAACGCTCTGACCTTTAGTTTGATACTCGACAATAAATTCAATGCACATTGACTATTCTTGGCATTATCGTTTGAAAAGTAATCTCCAAAATGAACTGATGAAAAACATACCATTTTCTACACAAACTAATTAAAATAAGGCAAGGAATGACCTTTGATTGAAACAACAAAGCCAGAATGCCCTTGCCTACGAGTGCCTGGTGAATCTTTATTTGGAACATACACAAGCATTCTAAATCATTGTTGCATTGTACTGTACCAAGCATCATTTAGAACAGACACAGGGTTCCCTCTGCCATCGACTTCTATTCCAGACAGATAGCTCATTCGATGCTTCTGTTCTGTGAATTAATACTTGAGAGAGTGAATGCAAAGCACCGTATTCAATGTCATCTTGCAATGGTCTCTGGGACTACTGCTCTATGAATGAATGAATGAATGAATGAATGAATGAATGAATGAATGAATGAATGAATGAATAAATAAACATTTCACTGACATACATACCACACAAAGTCATTTGGGGCTTTAGTTAATTAACAATAATTTGGAGGAAGAGGATTTTAACCCAAAGACTGTTTCATAGCCTTCAAAACTCTAGTATGTATTTCTGCTGGGTGGCCAGTACCGCACTCCTGTTTTGATCACTGTGACAAGATACCACCCTTGCTATTTTTTACTAGCTACCTTTCACTAACATATGAGCCGCAAATGAAAGAAAAGTGGTATTAGCAAGGTTTTAATAGGCTGATTAATACAGTAAAAGGGGACAGACCACAGTTGCACAGATATTGCATTATATTTATATGGCGGGAAGTAGATTAGATTTCAATGCTCTCTTTATTTCCTAAGTTAGCATGGGGGGGGGGTGCCTCTATTAAAAAATGGCTCCATGAGAAAGCTAGACCAAGGTATTAAACAAAACTTGTGGCCAAGTAAAGATTTGAATCTAGACCTCCTATTTATAAATCCAACATGAAACTCCTACACTGTGGAGGCTGTAAAAAAAGATAACTCTGGCTCAGCTATTTCTGTTCTGTTTCACTGCTGCTTGCTATGGTCTAAAACAGAGTTTCCCAATGTTTCCAGTTTTGCAGAACAATCCAGGGGGGGGGGGATGGTTCAAACAAGTGGCCGGCAAGTGTGTGCGTAGCTCCATTTTTGTGATCTATGTGCCCATGCACCTGCCGTTCACACAAATAGTGTGTGCACGCAAGCCCTTACCCGCTGCTTGTGCAAGTGAATAGGTGCATGAGCGTGCAACACTAGCTGGCTGTTTCCACGGTTCAGTTGCAAACCTCCCTTGTGCCCCACAGGTGAAGGACCCCTAGTCTGAAATATAAAAACAGTGCCTATGCTAACAAATTGCAGTATGAATTCTTTTAGGCAGACACTGATGAAAACTCATTATTAGAAACTTATATGATGTTTGGGATCTCTTTAAGCCCATTCTGAAAGTATTACTGATAGCACGGGGAGAAAAGCTTGGGAAGTGTCAACTCTTCAGACCGTAATTTTGTCCAGCCATTATTCATAGTTGCAACAGTGACAACACATAGAAAGAACTATAACTCATGAATGAAGATGAATATATGTGTCCCAGGATAATGTTGCAGGATCCAATCTGGGTCGGTCACCAGGACTTCCTAAAGACTAAGCCTCTGGTCCCTGTGACCAACCCAGATTGGATCCTGCAGAACTAACCACAATTAACATAAACACAATTATTCAGATGAGTATTTCCTATAGTGAATGTGAATGAATGGCACTTTGTTCAACTTGACACTCTATACAGATATCTTTGGGAATATTGTCATTATTAGAATTCCTAGCTGGCGGAAAATTCTGGGAATTTGCAATCCCATCATGTCTCATGGATGCCAGGACATAAAGATGTAACAATCACTTATTTCAGGAAGATACTTGACATAGGAAATGGCATTATTTTAATAGCCTTTTCCAATAGCTTGGTGTTGGTTAGCTCATCCGCTGCTAAAGAAAGCAGTTACCTGTTGAAGCATGAGTGCCTGCTGCTGTTGGAGCAGGACCTGAAGTTGCTGTGGAGTTAGCACTTGCTGCTGGAGGATCTGCTGCATTTGCTGGGGAGTGATAACTTGAGGTGTCATCATAGCCACCGACACTGGAACCTAAAATATGGAGACAGAATAAAGAACAAGCAGTTCAACAAACCTTCTGTCAAGGGAGAATTGTTTTGTTATATTTCATTTTAAATTTCTCTTTCTGTTGTACACCCTTTAAAATAATTGCTTTAGTGAGCTGCAATCTGGAGACTTTTTGTTTTGAACAGATAAATACAATACTGTATTGTTAGGTCACCCCAAATGTTTTTCCTCTAGCTTTGATTTTAAAGGACAAGCAAAGGAATTTTTTTAAAAAATGTGATCGCATCTTATTTATTTCGAGGGAACACTATGCGCCAGCCAAATAAGTTTGTTTTCTACCCATTCCACAGAAATAGATTTTATGTTCTGAGAAAATCAAGCTATTAATCTGCGCATCTTCTAGAGGTGCCTATCAATTTTGACAAATGTTACATTAATTAACAAGTAAGACCCTTCAGAAGCGGCCATTGGGGAGATTCAACTTAATGACTTGAAGCAAATTAATGCAATTTCAGCGATACAGAAAACACACCTTGCTCCCCAGCAATTTTAGCAGTGGAATTCCTATGATGATGTCTCAACCGTTCCGCATTCACCTAGCATACAGATGGCTTCAATTCTTTCGTATTATGTGAGATACCATTAAAAGCCGCTTTCCATGACATTTCAGTGACAAACAGCTACAGTGATGAACTTGATAGCATTTCATATTTGCAACTGTTAACACGTTTCTGCACGGGCATCTTTGCAACGAACCTGTACACTCTATCTGAAAGGATGATGTCTTGTTCAGATAAAACACTGACATTAAAATGACAGGCTGTCTCGGCCAAGGTTACACAAATTGTATTCAAGCGGATACCTAATGACAATGCTTTGAATTCTGCAAGCTTTCTAGAATGTAATTTAGCTATTCAAAATAATCACTGCACTTGTGTTTAATTTGCAGACTACATGAGAACCATTTTGTCAGTTCCGGTAATGCAACAAGACTATTTTGCAAGAAACCCCACCAGAAAAAGAAAGACAGAAGAAAAAAAAAAAGAAAGGAAAGGATTAAAGGGGTGGGGGGAGAGTTACAATTGAGGGGGGGCACAAAACTCACATAACTGAATAAGTAATATTTAAGCACAATACTTTCCTTTAGTTTCAGCTGAAATAGGTGACAGCAAAAAACTAAAAGCAGTAAAAGGATATACTTAGTTAAAAAGAATCTGCTGTCATCTCATATACTGCAATGAAAGGTAATAACATGTTTTGAACATTTTTATGCAGCACATGTTAAAAAATCAGCAGACAATAGCTGCTCAGGAGATAAAAAGGTTTTTAAAAATATTTCAGGAGAGTAGTAAGCAAGAAAGAAATGCAGTATTAATTTTATGTAACATGATGTCTTAATGTGCAGTTTTTCTTGCTTTTTTTCACACGATTTGTCCTATCATTTGCATAGCAAATTCCCATTCCTAATTTCACAGTCATTATGCACTGATGTACCGATTTCTCAGCATCGCTAATTTTGATGAACTAAAGCGGGGGGGAAAATGGTTTCTGAAGGTCAGATTTATGTACAGCAAATACCATGCAGTGTGTGTATGTTTACCTATTTTAGAAGCAATGCTTAACTGCATCTATTTGATACAATTATACCCTTTGACCCCTCATTAACATAATACAAGACACTAGACCAGCAAGTGTCAGCAACATTGTTATGTCAGTTAGGGTTACTAGGATATGCATTGCAATGTAAAGTAACCTGAAGCTCCTATATCACCTATGGACTGTATGAAATCAAATGTGTCTCAAAGCCATCACATTTGAATTTTAGGTTTTATACATATTGGAATTATTTTATGTCATGCACACTTCTGTGCATTGATAATTATGTGTGCCATGCTTGCAATTGAGTTTTACTGTTCTGTAGAATTACAGCACAATTTACTAGACAGATTTTAGGAAACAGATACTAAAATTCCACTGATATTAATGGTAACAAGAACCAAATTCAAACATAGAGCACTGAAATATAGGTATAGAATGCTTAAGTAGCAGTGACAAGCGCTGAGATAGAGAGACTATTCCTTAAATCATTGTCTTATTGATTTCCATTCAAGTAACAAGGGGAAGACATATATAGAGACTGACTGACAATAATGAAACAAAGAAAAGAACAAGAGCATAAATAAACAAACAGAAGAAATAGATTAGATGCTGATTTGACACATTTACTGGGTTGGCAGCAACAAGCTTTCTTTCACTCTCCTGCAATTGCTAGACTTTTCAACATAATATAAATGTTACATAAAATTTATGCAGGGTGAGCTGTGTTGTGGGACAAGCCCAATAAAATTAGTCCAGTTACATGGAAGTAAATCTGGGTCCAAACTAATAATGTTAATTCTAACATCAAACAGGATAGTTTTAGTTAACCAGTTATTGGTTTAAGTACTTAAAAAAACCTAACTCTATAGAAAGACAGAGATCACATGACTGTTGATTTTGTAAAATATTTGACTGAATCTGCCTGTACTTCATATTCAACCTTCAGTATTTTCACTAGTTTAGAATTAAAATATTGTGCACCATTTCTTAACATCATCATTTTCTTCTATAAAGAAAAATTTGTAATTATATTTCCTTAACAATGGATCCTGATATGCAAAAGCAAATATTTTTGGATTTTTTTAAAAAATGTTACTCCTGATTGATGTACAAATCAATTTTATTTGATTGCTTTAGGATGGAAGTATACATAAGGGCTTTTTTTTGTGGGGTGTCTTCTATCCAACATTCATTTAATGCAACTTTGGGTATGAAATGAAGAACAATAAGAGACTTGTCACAAATTAAGGAAATGAATGTTTCTTTTCCTACTGATTATTCACTCCACAATGCTATCACAAGTTTTTGAAACTCAAAAGGAAAAGCATTTTAGTGTCCTAGAAGAAGTAAGAGTTCTACTACTCTACTCTTTCCATTTCCAATCACAACTATTATTTTTTTATTTTTGCTTTAGATACTAACAAGATCTAAATCTCAAAAAAGAGTTTCAAATAATTTGCAGATCTGCTTTCTCTGAGATTCTGACAATAAACGGCTAAGTGAGCTGAAGCCATATTTATAGTTGTTAACAGTTATTGCAAGGTTAGCCCAGGATTATGACTAAAAAGACCTGACAACATGAGAGCAATGAAACGAAATGTTCTTGCCTCTCCATTGCTGGTGGGGAAAAAAAATAAAAAAAAATAATTTCCTGGGCAGCAACAGGTGTTAGCAGCTCTTGAACTGCTCTTACTCCTCTGGATTGGTCCTGCTATGTCCTACGGAGAAAGGACAATGAAAGCAGGGCTACGGAATGGCTCCACAAAATGTTGGATTTTTTTCTTCAACATTGGTGGTTGTCCAAGGGGAAAGTGCCATTTTTTTCAACTTCAGCAACTCCTTTCTTCCTCACTATTCCTGCTTCTTCTCTTGCCCCCTTCAAGCATAAAGTAGTGAAAGGAACTTTATCCTATACCCTGCTTCCAAAACACAAGACGATTTACGTAGACTAAGTTTTAAATAAATACATTTGGATATCTAATCTCTTAATTTCCAAATATCCCACTTATTCATGTCACTAGTCCCTAACACTACTAGGATTCAAAGAGAATGTGATAGCAGCAATGGGCTATTACAGTTCACACTTTATTACCCACAACTACTAAGGTCATTAAAACAAGAGTGATTGTACTAATCTTAAGTTATTGATCATGGTTAAGTACTGTTATTTAATTCTATGCAAAATATCTGAGAAGCTGCTAAAAGCACACAACAAAGACTGCTGAAAATTATAGCCAGGGCATGGAGATTTCACTGAGATTCATAAAAACTAGCTAGTGGCTCAAATCAATAGTATTTAAAGCAGTCATGTAATTTCTAAATTACGGGTTCTAATATTTATGGCTCCTGATTTGAATATATACCATCAAAACAGTACTTGTTTTACATACATTACACTTATATCTGAGTGAAATAAGAAATCTCTATTTAATCTTGTTCTTTAGCATGTTAAGACTTTAATCCTGGATGGCTAAAATTTGAGATTCCTTTTGCAAATAATATTTAAAATCCCTTTCTTTAAATCTCATATAATTTTATAAAGAAAAGAGACCTCATACTGGTAACTATCCAAACACATCAATCAACAAAAATTTATTGATAGAACATGTCTTCACAACTCTGAAATAAACTAATTAGAAGGTATGCTAATAAAATACATGTTATGAATGACAATAAAATGCATGAAACATGATCAGCGTAATCATAAGAAGCTCCTTCACAGTAAAACAAATGAAGGTTATAGATTATGCTTATTGATTTCAAGAATGTGTAAATCTATAAGGAGCTACGATACAGACAAATGGAAGTTCAAATTGCAATCCACAGAACATTTCCTAAGGAATAAGTTTCATTTAACACAGCAGGACTATAATTCCAAACACCATATATAATACTAGCAATGTGCTACCCATCCAGTCTGCTCTGTGAAACAGCCATCACTATTGTTCTGTTTTAATTTTAAGGAGACAGTTGTGTAATTTATTTAAACACTTTCCAATATTCACTTCTATCTGTAATCCAGGGTCTTTGAGCTAAAAGATCAGCAAAGACCCAAAGTTAACAACTTTCACCCAGTCCTCTTTTCATTGACAAACAGTATGGTAGGCAACTAACATTGACAGAGATAGTAAAGGCAAAATATAGTTGTGTCCCTAACACAGTCCTACTAGAAGAGATCTGCTGGCATTTCTTCTATCAGAAATGGAAAATATGCCTTTAAATGAATTCAACTGATCCTAGGTTCATTTCATTGGCCTATACATCACATCGTTATAACTTTATATGCGGTTCTAAAGTCACTTTGAGGATAAAATAGTGATTTCAGGATGATATTTTTCTTTCCAAAATTCAGTTTGTTTAATTAGACTGACTGCTAAATATTGACTTTCTCCAACACACACACACACACACACACACACACCAAACATCAAATGTTATGATTTTAAAAATGTCTCCATTTTAAGGGAAGCTCCATTCAATGCTTCGTATATAATTTCTGTTTTGTGTTGTTGCGTTGTACTTTTGTGGTACTGCCATTATTCCTCTAAGGATCATGATGATGATAATAAAAACAACAACGATCACAATTAGTTTAGCAGAGAGAACTTAAGAATTGTATTTTTAATGGCCTCCCAATTCCTTTAGTGGCTGAGAAAGAATACTGAAGTGGTCAAATTTGTTATAGAAGGCCATTTTAAGGTAATGAAAAAAAATTTAACTCCATCAACTTTATTCTGTAGACCAGTGTCTACAGAATAAAAGGCACCTCAACTGATTTGAGTAATGTATTAATTCTAAAGTTGCCTATGTAACAATAAAGTGGGGGGGGGATCTTTCAGCATAATGGAATAAGGAAGCACTAAATTACATTATCTTTTTCTCCCTGTGGATAAAACATTTCTGACACAATATTTCAGGTCTACAAAACAAAAACAATTAAAGAGAAAAAGAAACCACACAGAGCTGGAAACATTCATGCGGAAATCATGATTCCGTTTCATTATGCAAAATAGAATTTCACTTTTAAGACTTCAGTATTTTTCCTGAAATAACACTGCAGAGAAACGACAGGTACTGTTTATTATATTAATGTAAAATCAGCTAAGTAGTCAGTCATTAGCATAAATGTTCCATCCTCAACAATACAACCTATTTTTAAAAAAAGGGAGGAGAAGGAAGAAATAAGAGCGAAGCTCTTTACAATTCAATTAGCATGTTTTTTTATCATTTTGTTTATTGCGCTTCACTAAGAGTAGGAGTTTAACTAGAGACATACACAATTAAACACAATACATTTTCTTGACTTGGTTAATAATTCTGTGCTTCCTACTACGTAAATCTTTCTTTCCTAACTGAAAGGAAGAGGAGGGGGAGAGGAAAATTTATATTTGTTTTAATATGAAACCTTAGTGGAATCTGACACTATCTCCTCTTTGCTTGCACAATTGATTTCTTACTTATGTGCCAGGCTGCGAGTTAAAGCTATAGTACATATCCACTTCATTTGCATATAAACACAGACTTTACATAAATTAAGACTTTATTGTTAAATGTTTGTTAGGATGAACACTTTTCCCTTCTTATCTAAAGCGACATGCAGAAAAAGGAAGAATAGGGACAGAAGGATTCAGCTGTACTCAGTTTTTAAAACAACATACCTGCATAGCAGCATTACAATAGAAAGGAATCTTCTCCAGTCAACATTTGTTTTGTTTCTCTTTAGCTTACTTAAAGAAAGAAACAAAACAAAACAAAAAGAAGGCGCAGAGCCCTAAAGAGTTTGTACATTCTTAATCTCATCCCCACAAACCTCAAAACAGTCAAAAAGCAACAACCACGTATCCTCAATTTCATTAAACAATCTTAGTGTTTAATATTTACACACTAATTTAATACATTTGGGGAATCATAACAAAACGACTATGATTAAATTAGCATTTTAACAGTTGCACACTAGAGAGGGTGTTTTTTTTCCTGCAGCATCTCAAAAACTGTAAAATTTATACCAGGCAAAATAATTTGCAACATTAGCATATATTTTTATATTCTACTTTCTTACTCAAAAGATTTTCATGTGAATTTGCCTTTTTTTCCCTGGGTATGTGAAGGAATAGGCTGGAGGAGGGGGATGTACAAGACACTGTACTGCCTAATGTAATATTAATAACCAATTAAAAATATGGTGAACTTACTCCCAATCAGACACAAAATCCCAGACAAATTATGACAAGATGTCTTCAAGTTACACACTCATTTAAAGCATGTCACAATGCAGAGTTACAGCCTTTCCAAATATCTATAAAAGTTTATTTGCTTGTAACATATTGTGTTTCACTCCTAACACAGGTATCTTCATCTACAGAACTCTAATTAGCACTCGGTTCTACTCATTTTTTAATTAAAAAAAAATCCCATCAGATTCTTCTATCACATATTTGCTAACGACCGATTTATTTCTAATAAAGATGTAGCCAAACCAGAATATTCTCTGTCCTTTAAAGATCAAAATATAAGGGGTTTCTTCTTCCTTTAAAGATGCCTTAAGACAAATTAGAAAGCGCAAGAACAAAATCTTCTCCCAAAATGGTGCAGTAATTAGAGTAATAGTGCAAAGCTAAATACAATAAATAAGATACCCTTTCCTAGAAAATGTAAGCTGCTAGTATTTGGTACTGGTTATAGGAAAAATGTATCAAAATTTAATGTACTCTCCCATGTGTCATCTTGTTTTCTCAAGACTTCAAATAGAATTGGAAAACACAAAATAACAAGCCCTTGAGAAATCACAAAGTCAACCTTTTTGATGTTATTGGTTTACCTTGTTCTCTGTTATCTGAACAATGATGTTTCAGATTTAAGGGCAAGATTGAGAACTTTAAAATTAAAATATACTACTGTTATCCGGTTGTCCTTTTCTTTTCCTTCAGAAGGACTGGAATGAAATCAATTCTTAATGAATGAGTGAGAAGAACTCTAGTTGAAAGGCAAAGCGAAGTAGGTAATTGTTCAACATTCATTTATACATCCATTCTACTCCACCTCTTCACACCATATACTGCAGACAGGAGAAATACTTCCCAAGAGAGGAAACTGCTCTGAAAAGGTTAACATAAAAGATCACTTCATAAAATGACTTGATTTTCTAAAAAAACAAAAAAACAAAACCCAGACACCTAAGCTAACTTTAGAGATGAGGAACACATGGGACAGTGTCTACCCCTAGATTTCTTCCCCGTCCTTGATAACATGGGGTGGGGGAAGAAAAGAATACAGCTAAGGAGGAATCTACCCCTTAAAAAAAAACATTCATACTAATGTCTGAACTTCTCAGGGTTTCAAGCAAACGCTGTCTGACTTTTATTAAAACAAACAAACAAACAAACAACTTAAAATCAGCCAAACAATATCAAGTCAGTCTTCAGTATCAGAACTTTCCCACACTGCAGGTGTGGATTTGGGAAATGGGACGGGATTCTTTGTATTTATGTATTTTCTGCAACAACAATTTGGGAAGGGGTGTGATAGATAGATAAGGAAAGAGAAACAATGTTAATCTCTCAAGTAATAAACATTTTTTTACAAAGTAGATTGATTCTGCTGAGGGTGGGTGAGCCACTGTCAGATTTTGTTGTTTTGCTTTTTCTGCTTTTCCACTCTCTAAACTTTTAACATCAGTACAGTTTTTCTACCTTTAAAACAAATCATGTTTCTGCTTTTTCCAGAGCAACAAGAGTTTGAGACATTGCAATCAGCCATTCGCTTGCTTTTTCAGCACTTTGGAAAGAAATAAAACTATAGTGAAATGAACACAAGACTTCCTAAACAACCCCAGGTCTCACCATCTGCTGACAGTTGATTATTTAAGAAGACACACGAGAAACTGTATTAACATATTTGGTCTGTGCCTCTTAACATTTAGCATATGTTTAACATTTTGCCTCTTAACAAAATCAATAATCTTTGCTGGTCACCATGCATATTTGATTCTTTTTAAAAATTACACCTAGCGTTCCTGGTCAGTAATGAAGGGGCAGCAAAGCTAGGTATTTATCTATCTAAATCAAAACTTGCTTTTTTTAAAAAAATCCACAGTAGAACAATCTAGGTTTTTTCCCCCTGTGGGTGCTTATAGTTTGCAGAAAGTAATACATTCCAGTCAGATACTAAAGAATAATTATAGTCTGACATTTTCACCTTCATGATATAGTTACTAATAGGAATCTTCTAATGTAGATAATATAATAGAATCCTTGTAAGAGTTCTCATTTTTTAAAGGAATCAAAATAAAACAAGTCAACCCCTACCTTGTATATTCATCATAAAAGCAAAGCTGACATTCTGCTTTTAGGTACATAACAATGTAAAAAGTTCCAAGAAATTATGATCCCATGTCAGTTTCAGTCCATGACTCCAATTTTAGCCCAACTGGGCATGGCAACTCCTCATTCTTGCCTGTATTAGGTAAGATGCTGTTTTTAAAAGGGGCAAAGTGGTTAGGACGGGTGTTACAAAATATAGTAAGGTGGACTTTAAAAAATAGTTTGTTAAACTAACAAACAAAGAACAAAACCGCACTGAAATAAATCCTCCCTATCATAAGCTTTCTGATGATTTATGATTTACCAACTCAGCAAGGTTATGCAACACTGCATGCCTTTTTAGATGCATTATTTGAGCCAGTTGAGATTTAATTAAGATCACAGCCTCCAAAATCCCTGTCAAATGAAAAATTCACAGAAGACAATGCACTATATATCCTCATTCAGATAGTCTCCTCTCCATGACTTTGGAATAACATAAGTTAATCCTGTTTCTATGGTGGCAGACAAAAGTTAACAAATTTTGTTTTCTTTCGACAATGTGTTGTTTTCTGGTTTATACCATGAGATCATACCTTAATAAGGAAGGGGTTCAGGGACAAGCAGTGGGAATAATAACCATAAAGCAGTGAGAATTTGCAGAAACACGTCTTAAACACCAACAGCTATATCTTGACATTTTCACTGGTCTGCTGTGATGTCACCCTGTTTTCATATAATTAACTCTTGCTTGTAGAGGTGGCATTTTATACTATCTGTCCATTAGTAATACTTGACAATGGAGGGTTTTTTTTAAAGTCATTAACAGTATTGTATCTTGGCAGGCAATGTTTTAAAAAAAACAGCATACATACAGATAATGTCTATAAGTCATTATGATGTTACTCGAGTACAAATGGCCAGATTAAATGTGTCACTTTGCCAAGAAGCATTTTTATTCCTATTAAGGTTTATAAAAACTACAGGCCTGTAAATTGTTGAAGAGTTATTTTTAAAAGGAAGTTCACTGAAAGAGTTTACCTCTTGCAAGTATAAATTTCTGTTTGTGTTATCTTACCATCATTTTGCTTATCTCATAGTTTAGAAATGACAGGTGCTAGCAGTCTTTTGTTTGACAGGCCCCTACACAAATAACTGTCGTGCCTGAAAAGGCTAATGCACTACTAATGAACAATAAATCAGCTTTGATTATAAAGTGTCAGGCCAATCAGTTTTCAGCTCAGCTCTATCATAGTCTAGGCCAAATCGGCTACAGTGTTTGGACAGGATTTGTTTTCAGATTTATATCCGTATCAGGGCAATTTCAGGCAGGACGAAGAAAGAAGACAAGCGTGGTTGTTTAAAGTTTTCGACAACATAAGAGTCTCTCTTCCTTCTCTCTGAGAAGCTACACCACTACTACTATTAGTAGAAGAAAAACCCTGCTTCCATATGTAATGTTATTAGAATGGATTAAAAGAATCACCACATACATTTGTGCGTATTAGCCATTTATACACAGAATTCAAAAAGAAATACGGACATAAATTCATATACTGCTTTTTCAACTTGAACTCAAACTGGGCAAGAAGCTGGAGTGCATTTATGTTAACTCTACTAAGCACTTGATCTTAGCTAGTCCATATAACATAATTAATCCTGTCAGTGTTGCCTAATAAGCTTTAAGGCACACGTGCCCATTTATGTGCATATATGTGTATACACAAATAGACCACATCAATTAGACATACACAAATGTGAAAATACAACTCATACTTCCCCTGAAGGACTTCCATTTTGCCCTGTCTATTTGCTTCAGAAATATCTGTCAGCAAGGTAAAAGTTTTTCTTCAGGAAAAAAAAAATCTCATTCAATAGAAACAAAGCACATTTCTTATGTATTAAGCTAATCTTCCCTTTCCACTCTTTTTTATTCATATTTATTTCATATACCACCCTGAAATCTCCTAGACTAAG
Source organism: Thamnophis elegans (assembly GCF_009769535.1). Lineage (NCBI taxonomy): Eukaryota > Metazoa > Chordata > Lepidosauria > Squamata > Natricidae > Thamnophis > Thamnophis elegans. The sequence goes on along the minus strand of NC_045542.1, from coordinate 131,874,338 downwards.
TTGATGGCAACACTTTAGGTTTAAAACTGCACTTCACATAAGTAAATTCCTCTACGACCTATTCAGTTTCTCTCGCCTCTTCAACTGTCAGAAATGAAAGAGTTAATCTCAAAGAGGAAGCATGTATATATGCACTTTGCTCTAAACTAACCACCCACTTCCTAACTGTTCCCTCCTCTACACTACCACCACCCCTTAGAAAAATAATCTCCTTTTGCAAGAAAATTCAGTATTCTAAGCCTGATGCTTAGCTTGGTTACAGTTAGATCCAGTTACAATTATTTCTTCGGAGAACATTAATCCTGGTAACTGTCAAAAGCAAACCTCTCGTACATAATTTCACGTGGCAAATTGTCTAGCAAGTAAAATCAAACACTTAACTGTGCCTGACACAGAATTTTGCACATCTGCAGTTTTACTCCCCTTTTTCAAAGAAATTACAATTAAGGCAATTATGCCATAAATATTGAAAGCATGCCTCTGACGATAGGAGAGAATCTCACTCATATATTTGTATACAGCAACTACATTCCCAAACAGTATTCTTTTCAAGGCAATTATTTACGAAGTTGTTACCCTAACTACCAGACAAAGAAGAAAATGTTTTCATGCCCGGCTCGCACTTTTTTTTTTTTTTTTTAAAAAGGCTGCTCTCAAATCTTCCCTTAAAGTTCGTGAAAAGAAGACCCAGGCCTACATAATGTAAATACAGTTCGCTGACGGTCTGTTTCTCAGCTTCTTTGTAAAACTCTTGACGGAGTGGAGTAAACAAGAGAGTTCAAAAAGCGTCAATTGAAAGAGACAGAGAAAAAGAAAGGAAAGAAAAGAAAGGAAAGAAAAGAAAGGAGGTAAGTTGAATAAACATCCCTATTTTGTCTATGCAAAATTAAAGATCAATGCCCTGCATTATTTGAAACAAATAATAAAATCAATCGTATTGACAAACCTGACAAACTCCATTTAGCTGCCACCACAAACACAGTGCAGGGCCATGAAGCTCTATTAAGGCTTGCTGTACAGTCTTCAGGTTACAGACAGATTGCACACACAAGGGTGCTCCTGGGCTGACAAGATGCGAACTACCCAATCAGCCACGCCCTTCTCCACCAATCACAACCAGCCTCTAAACATAATCAGTTCAAACACCCCTACACAATGGGCCTCTCTCTCTCTCTCTCTCTCTCTCTCTCTCTCTTTCTCTCTCTCTCTCTCAGGCAGGTGAAATAATGCTTTTGTGAAATAACGCTTTTGTCTCTAAAGCAACTACAATTAAGTGCTGTTAACCCTGTGACCCAACCGTGTCTGTTTCTGTGCTCTAAAAAAGCATGGCAAAGAGCATATGCTTACTTGGTCCCTGGAAAGATCACTTCCAAACTATTTCCTCTCCCCCCCTTAAGAAAACGAAAACCAACCCCAATTGAACATGGACTAACAGATCTTTTAAAAATCTCACTGTGAAAGAGCTATCTATTCAGCAGAGCCTACGCGACAGTACGGGGAAGCAAGGCGAATGCAACCTTTCACAGCAATCAGTTTTTAAAATCAGATAGGCCGAAAGAGTAACGATTGTACTTATGGAAGGAGGAGGAGGGATTTTTAAAAACCACATTTGAAAATCAGGTGGTTTTTTTTTAACGCGGTGGGGGGATACTTTCGATACTTCTTTAACAAAAAAAATACTGCTTTCATTATTTTGCAATAATATCTAGCCTTTTCAGATACTTTTGTCTAGCACAGATTATTCATGGTACAATCCGGTATAAATCATGCAAACATTTGCAAATTCAACAGGAGTTTGTACAAATTATTTGTGTGCCTGCCCTATGCAGAGAATTACCACCCACCTCCCCCAAACAAACCAAAAGGAAATGAATCACATAAGATGTAAAAATTTATCACAACCACAGATGAATCTATTACAGCCCTCTGATCAATGTTTTCCAAATAAGGATTTTTATCAGGCTTGTTGTTAAAGACTGCAAACAAGTATTTCTGAACTTAGTAGCATCTGCTCAAACGTTTGGACAGTGTGGGACCTTCTAGCTATCAGATTTGATGGTTCTGTGCAATTAATGCAGAACATTCACTCAAGGTGTCAAAATGACCAGATAAAAAGAATTATCACTTGCTCTTAAGCATTAATTCCCCACCCCCCCAAAAAAAATACTGGAGCATGTTTTAAAATTTATGTATCAACTGAAGTTCATCCCGTTACATTTGAAAAATGTGGTTTGATATTTTAAAATAAATAAAAACATGTAGTATTATAAATATCACATACAAATAAAATTAATCTGCCTTAATTATTTTTCTTCAGGGAATACAGTTGTGAAATTCTTTTCAATGTATTTAACTAAACAAAAGGTCTTGCAAAGGCAACATACTCTTTGTAAGAAACATGACTCTAAAACAACCGTTGTGCTGTTTGGGGGAGCAGGGACACAAAAGGATCCAACTCAATGATACTTGGTAATCACATGATAAACCAGATGTGATATGGATTGCTTTCCATAGCTCAAAGTGTTTTCTGTTATACAACAAATTAATGAAATGTTTTGTGCAGGTCACTAAAAAGTTGACCCCTACCTTATGAATATTTAACAATGGACTACACACATCTTATGTGAGATCCTAAATCTGCCAAAAAGCATCATCCCTGAATCAGAAAGATTCCTGCTCTTAAATCAATGGTTGAAGTAGAACAAATCTACATATCAAGGACATGGATCTTAAGTGCAAATTGTGAATATTATAGGACACATTTTGCAACTGCATTAGGTAAGGAAAAAATGCAAAAGCAACGTTAAAAGCAAAAATAATATTGTGTTATTTTATATCCTTAGAGGTTGCACATGTTAGTATCTGAAACTGCTGAGAAGGAGGAAGGGGGGCAATGGAGGCTATTTAGTGAAAGCTTTGCAGTTTCCCCCCCACTTGCAGCTCTTTCTCTTCTGTGAAAGCTGTCTCTTATATTCATGATCACATAACTGCCTTGTGGCAAACAGATGAGCTACCTGCATTTTAAAATACTGTTTATATAGTATTCTCCATGGCAAAGTGCTTTGCTACTCAGTCTCTTTCATCCTCCCTATATCGTGATGCAAGAAGCCCCCCAGAGTAGTGTCTGGTGAATGATAGGGAAGGAAGTCTAAATTTCACTTGTTGGTTGATAGGGAATGAAATCCAAATTTCAGGAAGCTAAAAACTGATGCAAATGTAGCCGAATGAGTCCCGATTTCAAGGAAGAATAAGCTGGATCACTTTTGCATTTTGTCCTGTGTGCACAAATTGCATCCATGGCATTCATTCATGGATTTGGCAAAAGGCACTGGTATCTCTCAGCCCAGCCTAGCCTGCCTTACAAGACTGTTGTAAGATAAGAGTGGAGGTAAAAAGAAAACATAAATCTCCCTCTGTGTCTGGCTCACACAGACATATAGTTAGATCAGGTCAACATCCAAATTGGACCTATTTGACACACAGTTGGAAGACAAAATGGGATCCATGGCAGAGACAGATAAGGAATATCATGAAATCACTCTGAAGTGATTTCTCTGAACACTTAGAAAGGGGTTTTGATTTAATCAGCTATGTACACAACTAGTTTACACAACTAGGAACAATCCTTTTCATCTCTTGTTACAGAATCCTAATTTGATTTAGAAAAATAAAAACAAAATATTGTTTTATAATACTGTTGATATACAAAGTCTCCTTTAAGCCAAGATTTATCTCTTAGAAACTTCATGGGTGTGCCTTGATGATGGAAATGGCTTGTCACTGCTTTTCCTTGGGACTTATCTTTTTTTTAAAAACCAATTTTAGAGCTTGTCCTACAGCCTTGGGACTTCCTAGTATTCTCCCATCCAAATATTAACTAGTCCAGTTATCTTTCAAAGAATAGCTAAGGTTGGCAGGTTAATGTCACCAATCTGAACTACCATATTTTTTGGAGTATAAGACTCACCGGAGTATAAGGTTCTGAAGAGGAAAAAATTTTTAAAAAGTTTTTGCACTCTGCAAACCTCTCAAAAACGGTCCGTTTTTTGCTAAAACGGGCCAGTGTTTTTTTTTTAAAGGGCATGAGTAGCCCTTAGGAGGCTTGTAGAGTGCTTCTGGCGGGTGGGGTAAAAATGAGCAAAAAATGTCCCATTTTTTGTGAAAACGGGCCTGTTTTTTGTAAAAAAAAAAAAAAGGTGCATGGATAGCCTTTTGAAAGCTTATAGAGTGCTGCTGGGGGTTGGGGGGGACAAAATGGGCCGTTTTTTGCTCATTTCTGCCCTCCCCAGTGCTCTCTGAAAGCCTTCTAGGAGCTATGCATGTCCATTTTGGTGAAGGGGCGGAGTTTTGGGAGGCAAAAATGCTGTACTCAGTGTATAAGATGCACCCAGGTTTTCAGCCTCTTTTTTTTTTTGAGGGAAAAAGGTGTGTCTTATAGACCGAAAAATATGGTAGTTATAATGGGACTTCTACCTTCTTGAATATGTTCCTGAGGTAGAGAAAGGACATCTTTATCTCAATTGATTAGGGATGATGTTTATTCTGGAGGGGAGGAAATTTTTTTAAAACATTTTGACTGTTTCCCAGACTTTGTAATGTGACAAACAGAATAAAAAACATCCTTGCTTTTTTAGGCTACTATTTTACTTTATCTCATGCTTTCTGGTTTCACGGAATCTCAAATCAAATTACACACAGTGGGTTCCTTGTGCCAATAATTTCACATTGCAAACCAGTATGGTGCCTGTACTCAAAACTGCACCAGACTTAAATGTTTTGATTTATTTCCTTGGTTGATTGGCTGATTTGATTTGATTTAGAGGCCACCTGATTATACTGTAGATAACTCTGGGCAGTTTACAATTAAAATAGAGGCAATCATTAGAAAAAAAGAGCAGCTCATGTCTGGGGGAAAAATACGATATTACAAAAACAGCTGAAAGGGGCTCAACACCCACCCTAATCCCTGGGAGAACTGCCAGGTTTTCAAAGAGGTTTGGAATGTCGTCCGGGGGGGGGGGGGGCTATTTGAATCTCTGCTCCCAATTAGCATCAATAGTTATTTATTTATTTTTATCTGGGAGAGAACTGTGGTTATCTTGCCTTCTATAATTCCCTATGATGGAATGTGCACCTGCAGGAGCAATGGGGGAGCGAGTTTTTGGCAACCCCGAATTTTCCCAGAGAGACAGACCCAGATTAAGAGACTGTGTAATCCTGAGCTGGATATGGGTAAGGGGCAGAAGTTCAAGGTAGATACAACCTAGAACCTCTCAAGATACATCTATAGGGCAGAAGGTTATAGTTTTAGTTTGGCAGGATTCCATCTGTGGGGTCCTTGGTGCTTTCTGCAGAAGTTTCATTACTAAACTAGCGGTGGTGAAATTCAATTTTTTTTTACTACCAATTCTGTGAGTGTGGCAGGGGAAGGATACTGCAAAATCTCAATTTCCACCCCACTCCAGGGGAAGGATACTGCAAAATCCCCATTCCCTCCCCACTCCTGGGGGAAGGATATTGCAAAATCTCCCTTCCTACCTGACTCTGGGGCAAATTAGATGTGGTATTTGCTATTTCTCCGAACTACTCAAAATTTCCACTACCGGTTCTCCAGAACCTGTCAGAACCTGTTGAATTTCACCCCTGAAACTAGGTAATATCATCAGTGCTAGCAGGTGGAAGTGTCCCTACGTGCAAATTTCTTGTATTCACCTGCTTTCTGAAGCATTTGATCCCTGCATGTGGTACTGCAGCTCAGGATTGAACTATAGGATTCTATCCATTAGGTGTAAGCAAATAAAGGAATGGACTCAAATGGATTTTCCTGTCTGATCTCTTTATGATCTCACTGAATCCCACATCTAATTACATTTAGTGGGTTCTTATGTTAATGGTCTCATATTGCAAACCGCTACGGTGTCAGTATTCTAACACCACCAGTCTTGGGCCAGATATTCCCATTTATATAAGCGTCCATCAAGGTTACTTTGTTACTTCATGTTGGCTATTTTGTTTTGAAAGTCACCTAGGACCTTCGGTGGGACAAGACTGATTACCCTAGGTCCATACAGGGCGAAGGTGCAATCTAAATTATGAGTTCATCAGTGAAATTATTGTAACTTTCATTCAATGCAGAATAAGTCTTTAGTTACAAGACAGTCCAAGTAATTATTTCAATATTTTGGGATTACTCCACATACTCCCGGTATTGGTCCACTGATTTCAATGGAGGGGAAAAAGAAATCCATCAATATGCGATACAATGAGAAATGAACGATCTAGTCCAAAGCTTTAGAGCTTTCACAGTTTCTAACACATACTTGAGCACAAGAATTACTGAGATGCATAAGAGAGAAATTTTATTTTAATGTGTTGACAAAAACCGAGACACCAGTTTTTCTCTCAGCTCCTTAACAGCTTACTTTGTCAAAAAATGTCAGATCTTCAGAGCTTTCAAACCTTGGCAATGAATTTTACAGTGAACCATTAACAATCCCCTGAACCTTGTGATGAGGTAGATAGGAAGCTTCTGGAAGATGCCAGAAAGTTCTTGGAAAGCACAGATTTAGCAGAATAATATTTTTCTATCCCACAGCAATGTACCATTAAATTCCAGCTACTGAAAAGAAGGAATAGGGACTACCCATTTCCATAAGGTTCCTTGTGAACTACCCAGAAGCATCCATTTTACCACCAAAGGACATAAGTCTTCTTTATGATGATGACAAATAATTGAATTTATCTGAATTTAAAAAAATTCAGACACACACACACACACACACACACACACACACAGATGGCAGAGGGGGGGGGAAATCCTCATCTACCTCCATTAGCATATTTACAGATAACCTGCACAATCTTCCTTTTAATAAAAGCAAATTATTGTGAAAAGTTCTTCTTTACAGTTAAAAAAAAATATTTGTATTTATGGCAAAAAATATTTAAGGAATGACTGAATGATACAATACACCAAAGCCATTTGCATATAGTTAAAACCATAAGCATAAATAACTTAATTTCAAAAGGAAATACTTGGTATCATTGTCTTGGTATCATTGTTGAGTGATGACTCTTATTTCCACTGTAAAATGGATTTCGTTTCATTTGCAGTTTTTTTCATGTTATCCATAAGAATTATTGCTGGATATATTTTTATGGCTAGAATTATTGTAGCCTGCTGTTTTGTCAGTACTATTTACAGGTTTATCCCAATAGAGTGTGAAATTAACATTGTCTAAAACCAGATCAAGTAAGTATTCTTAATGTGGCTCTCAAGCTCAGCTTCAAGGAGTCCATGTTTTATTGCCAACTGCCTATAATATAATTTCTGCCACTTGATTCTGCCTTGACATACTCAAAATTCACCAAAGCAATACATGTGATGGTTACATGAACCAGTTTCCCATCTTTTCTCTATATTTCTGATGTAGATCTGGTTTCAAAGTCTTGGTAGGATACTATTATAAGCATTACATTAACTGGAAAAAATATAATTATTATTATTATTACAGTCTAAAAGTCTAGAATTAAGAGATAATAAATAATATGAAGCAAAGCATTTCAGAAGATTAGGGTACAATTTGGTCTGCTTTCAGATATTTCACTGCAATCCAGGAAAAACAAAATAATATAAAGGGCACATGAAACATAATACATATAAAATATGCATGCAATCTATAAACACATTTATACGTTTGATGACAGATGTGTAACACCAAATTCCAACTTGGCAATGCAAATGGCCTTGGGGACATTCTAAACGTTAGGATAATCCACAATTCAACTAATTGGAAGCCTTATTTAAATAGAGATAGTTTCACTTGAAATTACACAGGCCACCCAACTATAATTGAATGAAAAGATGAATAAAACAGGTTCACCTAATGTGATGTTCCAGTGAACATTCTTCCCATCAGTTAAGTGTTGTGATGAAACATGAATCTGGTGAACTGATTATCTGCTGGTTTATCAATTTGTATCTGCTCAATTTACTTTAACCTTTCAGGAAAAGATGGCAATAAAGATTGTATTAATGTGAATTTTGAATGAATCTACTTTAGAACAACTGAAGGGGCAAGTAGGAAGTTCCTACATTGCATGGAACATCCCAGGGCAAGAGGCAGAACCCATCTTTATCTGACTTTATCTGAATCAGATAACAGTGAAAACATCATTTCTCCTGATGTGATTTTCTCATCTTGCAGATATGATATGTGTAACATTCTGGTATATTCACAATCCCATAAAACCACAGTTAAATAGTCCTATATTTTACTGCTAGTCCTCGAATTAAACAGTTCATTTAGTGATTGTTCAAAGTTACAACGGCAATGAAGAAAGTGACTTACGACCGTTTTTCACAGTTCCGACTTTTGCAGCATCCCCATGATCAAATTTCAGATGCCTGGAAACTGGTTCATACTTATGACTGTTGTTGTGTCCCAAAGTCATGTGATCCCCTTCCACAACTTTCTGACAAGCGAAGTTAATGGGGAAGCCAGATTTACTTAACAATTGTGGCCAAAAGTTCATGAAACGGGGCAAAACTCACTTAACGAATGTTTTACTTAACAACAGAAATTTTGGGATCAACTGTGATCATAAGTCGAGGACTACCTGTATATGAAGTGAACTACAACATTACTCTGGAGGAACAGAATTATAACAATTTTGTTCTGGCTCTACAATTTTTAAAGTTTGATGACTTTGCTACGGAATAGCTCAGATGTGCTCATTAGAGTGTTTAGAGTGTTTAGAGTGTTTATTATAATTTATAGGCCGCCCTTTTCCCTGAGGGGACTCAGGGCGGCTTACAAAACACGGGGAGAGGGGTACAAAGAGAAAAGACATAAGACAATACATAATATTAAAAATAAAGCACAACATTCATTCATCATTCGGGAGGGGACAAACTAAGATTTTTATCCCCAGGTCTGACGGGATAGCCAGATCTTAAGGGCCGTGCGGAAGGCCTGGGCGGTGGTGAGGGTGCGGATCTCCACGGGGAGATTGTTCCATAGCGTCGGAGCTGCGACTGAGAAGGCTCTCCTCCGCGTAGTCGCCAGTCGGCACTGACTGGCGGATGGAATTCGGAGGAGGCCTACCCTGTGCGATCTGATGGGACGCAGGGAGGTAATTGGCAGAAGGCGGTCTCTCAAATAGCCAGATCCACTACCATGGAGTGCTTTGTGAGTGGTAAGTAGGACCTTGAAGTGCACCCGGAGATCAACAGGTAGCCAGTGCAGCTCACGGAGGATTGGTGTTATGTGGGCGAACCGTGGTGCGCCCACGATCACTCGCGCGGCCGCATTCTGGACTAGCTGAAGTCGCCGGATGCTCTTCAAGGGCAGCCCCATGTAGAGCACATTGCAGTATTCCAGCCTAGAGATCACAAGGGCTCGAGTGACTGTTGTGAGGGCCTCCCGGTTCAGGTAGGGCCGCAACTGGCGCATCAGGCGAACCTGAGCAAATGCCCCCCTGGTCACAGCTGACAAATGATGGTCAAAACTCAGCTGTGGGTCCAGGAGGACTCCCAAGTTGCGGACCCTGTCTGAGGGGTATAAATTTTGTCCCCCCAGCCTGATTGATGGAACATTAGCCAAATTATTGGGAGGAAAACACAACAGCCACTCGGTCTTTTCCGGGTTGAGCGCCAGTTTGTTAGCTCTCATCCAGTCTTTAACAGCCTCAAGGCCCCGGTTCATCACTTCCACCGCTTCATTGAGTTGGCACGGGGCGGACAGATACAACTGTGTATCGTCCGCATATTGATGGTATTTTATCCCGTGCCTCCGAATGATCTCGCCCAGCGGTTTCATGTATATGTTAAATAGTAGGGGGGATAAGACCGAGCCCTGCGGCACCCCATAAGTAAGGGGCCTCGGGGACGATCTCTGCCCCCCCACCAACACCGACTGCGACCTGTCCAATAGGTAGGAGGAGAACCACTGCAAAACAGTGCCGCCCACCCCCACCTCCCGCAGTCGTCGCAGAAGGATACCATGGTCGATGGTATCGAAAGCCGCTGAGAGGTCAAGGAGAACCAGGATGGACGCATGGCCTCCATCTCTGGCTCTCCAGAGATCATCGGTCAATGCGACCAAAGCGGTTTCTGTGCTGTAACCGGGCCTGAAGCCAGACTGGAAGGGGTCAAGATAGTTAGCTTCCTCCAAGGTACGCTGAAGCTGGAAGGCCACCACCTTCTCAACAACCTTCCCCACAAAGGGGAGGTTGGAGACTGGACGGTAGTTATTAAGAACTGCTGGATCCAAGGACGGTTTCTTCAGGAGGGGTCTCACCACCGCCGCCTTCAGCGCGGTGGGGAGATGCCCCTCCCGAAGAGAGGCGGTAACAACCGCCTGGATCCAGCCTCGTGTCACCTCACTGCTGTTGGCAACCAGCCAGGAGGGACACGGGTCCAGTATACAGGTGGAGGCGCTCACAGCTTGCATAGCCTTGTCCACATCCCCGGAGGCAACATCCTGAAACTCAACCCAGAGATGGTCTGCCAGATCATTCCCTTGTGTCTCGGCTGGATCTGCAAGAGTGGAGTCCAGGTCCGATCGAAACCGAGCAAATTTGTCCGCCAAGAACTGTACATACTCCTCAGCCTTACCCTGTAAGGGGTTCTCCGTCTCCCTCCTATTCATTCCCTATTCCTGTGTATTACTGTTCCACATATTTTACTCTGGTTATTTCCCAAGACATTTTGTCTTAGGATTTCTATCTGATTTTGGAAAGAGTAATCCAGATGGAGGCTCAATTAGAAGCAAGAGGTTTCTGCCAATGTCTGTACAAGAAGGACAACAGAAAACCCCCAGCAACCAGGAAGAATCATCCGCTATTCCTATCCATATTACTATTGTTGACTGCAAAGTCAGCCAGATGTTTGGACTACATTTGGTATTCCCAAGGATCTGGGATAGGTAGATATAGTTGTTTGATAATATTAAATGTATCATATTACTATTTCATTAAATAAGACAAGGAATTTAGCTCTAGCAAAACAGTAATGTGTTTTCATTGAGGCTACAATTTAGCAACTAACACATAAGAGAAAGCTTTGAATTGTCCAGAAGAAAATTAAGCAATTCAAGAAAAGTCACTAACTTCCTAACAAGTCAAGAAATTCATAGCAACATCAGAGGCAAATGTTTTTTTTGTGTCATAGAATATATCCAATTAGACCACATAATTCCCTTACAAAGACAGCAATCTACCATTAAGAATTACAGTATGTAGATCCTGAAAAACTTATATACAGAATGAAAGTCTTGTCCACTTTTAATATTTTCTTAAAAGGACAGCAGATCACAACAGAATCCCAGTCCAACCCAATATTGACATTATACATATAGATCGTAGCATCGGAAGCCACAGGAAGCATGTAAATCCTTTATATGCAAAAGTTTTAATAGAGTTGTATTTTTGTGGTTAGCTTACAAGAAATAATCTTAAACCACTGCAGTTACAGATAAGAAAAGAGCAATAATCTACAAAATAATTTGAGATTGAAGCAATATCTATAAGGTAACAGGGATGTAGTGGCTCAGATGTTGAGCTTGTTGATCGGAAAGATTGGCAACTTGGCGGTTCAAATCCCTAGCGCTGCATAACCGAGTGAGCTCCCGTTACTTGTCCCAGCTTCTGCTAACCTAGCAATTTGAAAGCATGTAAAAATGCAAGTAGAAAAAAAGGAACCACTTTTGGTGGGAAGGTAACAGCGTTCCATGCTCCTTTGGCATCTAGTCATGCCAACCACATGACCACGGAGATGTCTTCGAACAGCGATGGCTCTTCGGCTTTGAAACGGAGATGAGCACCACCCCATAGAGTCAGGAATGACTAGCACATATATACAAGGGGAACCTTTACCTTTAACATTGTACCTATATTTTCAAATGGCAGTAACTTATTTATTGATCTGAGCCTTCTTTAATTCATGGTTTTCATTTCTGGTGGAACAAATAATAAGAAACTCGGTAACGAATGATGCTTCCTATTCTTCTTAAAAGAAACCAAAAGTAAAGCTGTGATATAAAGATTGCCTTGGTACATACTTCTTTAACTGGTATCTATGGTTATCACGTTTATACCATAGCAATATACTATTCCTTATTAATTATATTTGTGCACACATTATAATGTAGACGACCTTAAAATAAAACTGACAGTAGTTATATATGTTTGAGATACATTCTGGCATAAAGATGCTGTTTTCACCCCTCGATACTACAATGTTTTTATAATAGTAATATTACCAGTTAATTTATATATGCACAGCAGGCAGAGTCAACATTCAGGTGAAAGATTGAAGATAATAGTCAGAAGAGCTCTGGAGAAAGCGTCAGAAAAATTATTGTTTTTCTCAAATCATGCAGTTATTAATAATGAATGAAATAAGCACTATTTTATATATAATTGGATCTGACGTGTTCTTATAAATAACTATCAGAATATTTCTGCCCTGTGTTTTATATGATTGATCTTAATTAACTGCTTTCTTCTTGCCTAATAAATGGTAATTTTACTTTTCATGAGAAAGAAAATATGTTATTGATGAATTTTTGTACGAGAAGTTCTGATCCAATGATACGCTTACAGAAAATTGTTCCATGGGAGCATGGATCGAATACATTCAGTTATGTGGTGTACAAGAAAAGTGAGCCTCAATTTTAGTAACTTAGAAATGTGCCCAATAAATGCAACACCTTTATAATATGTCTCCTCATTTGTATCATTTGTTTTAGTAAAACTTTTCTCCTTTACACAAAAGGTATAAATGGATCTTATGAATTTTGTGTTTATTAAACAGGATGTTCAACTCCACTAACATATTTTCTGTGAGTATTTAAAAAAGATTATTGGGAAGAAGAGATAGGAGAAGGGGAACAAAATAAGAGCCCGAGGATGCTTTGAGTGCAGATATCTTTAGATCATTATAACTATGAGTATCGGGATCTATTAACCCTGCACTCTTCATTACTCTCCACTCTGTTGCACCTGGGCAGCAAAGAGGCACTAAGCTACTCTTATAATGCCCTTATTTTCTGAAAGTGTTTCCCACCAATAGACAGAAAACAAAACAAAACATAGGTATTTATTTTCTAATGCAGTTTCTTGTTGCCCTTCTAGACCCATGGAATTCTCTCAACTTAGAAAAGGGAATATAAAATATGATGTTTGTGTGTGTGTGAGTGTGTGTGTGTGTCTGCTTTATGTATAAATGTATTATTAATAAAATCAGCTAAAGCTAGTTAAACACAGTGAAGAAGTTGATAGGCAATGAAAACAAAGCATTTTAAAATTCACAGATGGTAGTTTGTGCAGGTAGTGCTTGACTTACAATTAATCACAATTAATCCCCAAATTTCTTTTTGATAAGCAAGGCAGATGTTAAGTGAGTCATGCTTGATTTTATGACCTCCCCCCCCCCCCCCCGCATAGCTGTTAAGCAAATCACTGCAATTGTTAATTGAATTATGCAGTCATAAGTGAATCTGGGTTCCCGCATTAACTTTGCTTGTGGGAAAGAAAAGTGAGGAAGGTTACAACTGATTATCACCTGGTCCAGGACAGTGCAACTGTCATAAACTGTCAAGCCTGTTGCCAAGTGCCCAAATTTTGATCCCGTGACCACAGGGATACTGCAAAAGCCGTAAGTGTGAAAACTGGTCATAAGTCACTTTTTTCAGTGCTATTGTAACTTTGAATAGTCATGAAACACATGGTAAGTCGAGAACTACCTACACATTTCAGTGCATGTTGATTCACACTATGATAATACATTAGTCAAGCTCTTCCCCACTAATTATACTCCCTATGTGTGGATTTCAAATACTACAAGTATTATCTGTGGCAGGAAATTCTGAGAAAGAATGCATTAAGTCATGTATAAAATTGCATTCCCACAAAGTGTCCCGTTGGCTTGCAAAGGTTTTGCATGGAGCCTAGAAACTTCTGGAAGCTGTGATCTTGTGGTCTGAAATCCTGCGAGATCCCGACGCCCAGAAGCTTCCAGTCTCTGTGCAAAGCATTTGCAAGCTGATCGGATGCTGGAAAGCGAAATCTTCCCGCTCTCAAAGAAACAGTGGCAGAGAGGAGACAGATCTTTGCAAGGTAAGTGAGTCTGGCATGGCAGGATGGGAGGGGAGAAACAATTGTGATGACCCAGCATGGGGGAGGAATAGGTAGGGTGAACGTTGCAGTGCCTTTTCAGTCATTTGTATGGGTGAACGAATGCCATGTTGCGGCAACATTTGTAATTTCGGGACTGTGTCATAAATACTTGGTGGAGTATTATTGCGTAACTTTGAATGGTCACTAAGTCATAAATCGAGGATTACCTCTATGGCTTTTGGCAAGTACCTATTAGCCATCATATACATGAACATACCAATGAAAGTTTAGGCATCCAAAACCTGTTGCAAAATTATGGCACACATGAACCAGAGATGGTATTCAGTCAGTTCTGACAGGTTCTGGAGAACTGGTAGCAGAAATTTTGAGAGTTGGGAAGGAATGGGGATTTTGCAGTATCCTTTCCCTGTCACGCCCACAGAGCCACGCCCACAGATCTGGTAGCAATTTTTTTTGAATCCCACCACTGATATGAACGCTACAGTATAGGACGTGAAATCAACTTAATGACATTAAGAGAGCCAAGGTGGCGCAGTGGTTAGAGTGCAGTACTGCAGGCCACTTCAGCTGACTGTTATCTGCAGTTCAGCGGTTCAAATCTCACCGGCTCAAGGTTGACTCAGCCTTCTATCCTTCCGAGGTGGGTGAAATGGGGATCCAGACTGTGGGGGCGATATGCTGACTCTGTAAACCGCTTAGAGAGGGATGAAAGCCCTATGAAGCGGTATATAAGTCTAACTGCTATTGCTATTGCTACATAAAAAGATGAAGCAAACCTACTGTTGGGGAAAAACAACATGGATGACAAAGTTGCATAGATTTTACTTCTTTGGGCCACCTCCTCTTCCTCTGCTTCTGGCTGGCTGCCCTCAAACAGAGAGGATACCGATGGCCAGAAGGAAGTATCTCAGCTTCCAACTCTTCAAAGTAAATAGAGGCAGACCTCAACTTACAACCACAATTGAGCCCAAAATTTCAGTTGCTAAATTAGACAGTTGCTAAGTGAGCTTTGCCTCATTTTACCATCTTTCTTGCCACGGTTGCTAAGTGAATTACTGCAGTTGTTAAATTAATAACACGGTTTGTTAAGTGAAACTGTCTTCCCCATTGGCTTTGCTGGTCAAAAGGTTGCAAAAATGGACCACGTGATCACTGCAACTGTCATAAATAGTCAGTTGCCAAGTATCTAAACTTTGATCACGTGACCACAGGGAAACGGCAATGGTCGTTAAGTGTCAAAAATGGTCATAAATCACTTGTTTCAGTGCCGTTGTAACTTTGGATTGTCACTAAATGAACTGTTGTAAATCGAAGACTGCATTACATGTCCGTCCTCAGCAATCTACAAATGATTATTTAGCATTGCCTGAACTGAAATGGAAAATCTCACTCCTGGAAAAACTCAGCTCTGCATATCCATGAGCAAAGTAAATTATGCAAACCTTATTGGGTTATAATATTTAAGGAATAATTTCATTCCATTTGACCAATATCTCAGCAAAAGTCACACCCTGAGCTGCCATCCATACTAAGCTACCTATTATGTTCTAATTGCAAAAAGATAAAAAGTAATCAATGGCCGAACTGAGAATTATGCCCAGGATGGATTGCAAACTATTTCATACAAATACACTAAACCATAATGTACCTATATTTTTCTTTGGTGTTGGCTTAGCAAAGAAACCAGCCACCTGGGGTTTATGTAATAATCTACAGAAAAACAAGTCTGGGCTTTACTGAAATACATGAATCTAATTGTGATAAAAATGGGAAAAATCAACCTGCTTGTGGGCATGGAGGAGGGTTTCCTTAGATCCTTTTTGCCAAATATTTTTAATTTATCAATCCTAAGAATCTCCAGCTTCGTCTTTCTGTTCTGTCAGTCCATTTTTTTTCTATTAGGCAAACAGAAATAATAGCACGAGTAATCAGGGTTTTCAACATCAGCTGGTAAGTGCAAAATTAATTATCTATACGTACTTCGGTACATATTGAATGTTTATTTTAGTACTGATTAGCAGATTCAGTAGTATATGCTCTTTGCCTTTTCAGCATATTTCCAGTCTTGGGAACTAGAAACTTGTTTTTTTTTTTAAAAAAAAAATATGTCTACACATTGATTAGTTTACCAGAAATCTTAGTGGAAGTTAAATCCTTAAGGTGTACATGTGTAAATAGAGGTCCCTGCCCTTTATGGGGAAACCAGTCTAACAAATGCTGCCATCTACTGGTCGCTTAAATTTATTCAGCTGCCTCATTGAACAAGTGAATGGGGAAAATGTTTTAAGTAATTAACACGTAAGTGAAAGGTATAAACGATAGCTGTGTTAAAGAGAGTTAAAAAAATTATCCTGGGAAATATGCAGCCTTTTAATGCAAAAGTATGCATTAGTCTATTATATGGGCTCTCTTGCACACAGCATGGAAGTGCCAAACTATATATATTAGCTTGTCTAGGAGAACAACCTATATAACTGCCGGGCATCTTGCTGTCTTTTCTTGCTCTCCTGGGAATGTATGTCAGCATATTTTCAATAAAACACCTTCTTAACAGTAATGGGCCACTGTTCTCATTTCAGTGGTCCCCAAGGTTTCCTAATACAGTATATTTTTAGCTGACTTACAGTTCAAATTCCTCCCCAGCATTCAAAAATATGTTAAAATGCAGGCTTTTAAAAAAAGCTTCCTTATTTTATAAATAGAAAAAAATAAGTATTTTTTAAAAATGGTGATAATTTGATGTTGTTTCATAAATAAAAGTTTAATGAAAAGGAGTTGCGAGTGGAGACAAGAGCAATTACAGATGATATAGTGGAATGGAGCTACATAGAACAGAAATAAAGAGAAGTATGGTTGAAGTAATGTCTTGAGAGTTTAGCATCCCCATAAAAGTTAATGGGTGTCACAGTAACTAAATCCCTAAGTACTGTTTTTAAAATGTGTTTTCCTTGGTGACTGCAGGAAGTAACCAGATTCTGCATTCACAATCTGCTGTATTCAGTGTTAAGAGTAAACACTGCTGGATGTGTTATCCCAAGGTAACTTAAATTAATCCTATTAAGTTTTATTAGACTTGACCAGTGTAACCATTGTGAGGTTAGCTGGGAAGTTCTTCTAATGTCTATTAACTGTCAACATACCTCCTAAGAAATCCCTGTGGAATAAGACTTCCAGAAAAGATAACTTTTGTTTGGCTCTGGATAAGATTACTTCCTTACAATCCTCCTACTCAGGGGAAGTTTCTAAGTCTTCATTTTTGGTGTGGTTATATCTCTCCACTCTGTAAATTTTAATGACGGTTGCTATATTTGGTCTTTAGATCATTTTTTGAGTGATGGTTGTGGGGTGGATGTTGAACATGTAAGAAACTAACCTTTAATATTAAATTCTTCAGTAGGTGATATTCCAGGACATTTCCGAGATTGCAAGAATCCTCTGACATCACCTCTGAAGTTGGATTTTAGCACTTAACACAGTTGGATTTGCTCATTAACTTTTTAGTCTTTCATGTTTGAAAAACCCAGTTGTGATTAAATTTGCTAGAAAATAGTCTGCCAGTTAATATACATAAGTAAAAAAATATTGTGTTGAAGCTTGCTATCAACATATCTTTCCTACCTAGAAAAATCTCCCTTTTAATCATTTCATACCTTTGATATGTAATAGTTTGGGAAAGTCCTACAGCATAATTATATATCTTGGCTTGGCAATTTAATAGCTGTTCCCTTCATTTACTGATTTCATTTTACTGGTCAATTTACTATTTTACTATGCTGTGCTTATTGGCCTATTTCACAGGATCACAATCTTCACGAAAACGAAGAGCTGGTGAAGAGCAGTAACAACTGTCTGAAACGCCAGCAGGGGACTCAAGTTATCCTTCTAATCTACTCTAGAAAAGACTTGGTGGGATTCAAACACGTCTAGAGAGAAGGAGAAGGAACCTTAAATTTTAGCAAATCTACACGGGGAGCAATATAATTCATAATTGCAAAAATGTATTAAGATAAATTATTCCCCTAAGAACTGGAGAGAAATGGGCAAAACACTGCAGAATGCTACATTTCTGGAAAGCAAGCCAAAACTAGTTGTTGCTGAAAATGAAACGGAAGTAGCCTAGAACTTTTGCTTGATGGCTGACTCTGCTTGAAAGGCTCTTTTTGGTAAGGGATTCAGAGTTCCCATGCCCCTATGTTGTCTTAAATAGTTAACAATGTATAGATCATATCAGTCATCTGTAATAGTCTTGCAAGCATTTTGCTGAATTATTCTTTACCCAAGGAGCACTCAATTGGCTTGAATACAATTTGAAGGAGTCCCGCCGTATTCATATATCCTTTGGCCAACTTGCAAATCACTGCACATCTCGGGTATTTTACTCTGTGAATCCTGGAAAACTTTATCTCCCCCCCCCCCAAAGGATACAATTTCTGCAATGCTCCTCAGTGTAGACAGAAAAATCATGTAACAAATATATTAAGTGAGTCCTCTGATTTGAGAAACACAGATACTCTTCTGTTCTCTGTGTGTGTGTGTGTTTGTGCGCGCGCGCGTGCTATAGCATAGGATACAACCTGGATATCTCCAAGTCATCTACTCTGGCTGAGGATAATGAGACCTGAAATAAAAAAAATCCATAGAGTACTGGATTGCTTTTTCATACTACATAAGCAGGTCCTAAGGTTTGATCTCTTACACACACATCTTTACTCTATTGACTAAAGGTTGATCTCAATCCGAGACCATACATCAAAATAACTTCATTCCTAAGCAGGAGCCAATGACTTATCATAGAAAGAAATATGTCCATCTCCTTATTCCACTCAAAACATCCACAGCCCCTATCCAAAAACTACCATTCTTTAGAAGCAGTAGTCCTGGCCTATGATTGGCTTGTCCTCTAAAAGATCTCTTCCAGCTGCACTAACTTCCAGCATGACCCTTTTCAGAATCCCCCAACAAAGAAAAAACAGTGTGACTTGAATTGAGTGCAGTTACTTGAAACTTTCCAGACTTTAGCTGGAGAGTGACCAAGCCGGTACAGCTGTAGTGAGATCTGAGGAGCTTACAGCCTGAGGTGATAGTATAGCTAGAGGCATTTCTTGTTTTACACTGCCTCTGTAGGGAATGGCAGTTTTAACAGTTAAACACACAAATGGGCAACCCTGGAAGTAGCGGGGGGACGGGGAAAGGGGAAAGGAGAAAGATCTATATGAGAAACAAGCCCTTACATAACACATTATGCATTCAACATCATAAATATGCCTGAGAATTTTGATTTTGATTTTATTGACATTTGTAGGCCGCCCTTTTCCCTGAGGGGACTCAGGGCGGCTCACATAAAATCAGGGAAGGGGAAATGCAGACAATAACAAAGACACATATAATAAAAACAGTAACCAACATGCATTCATCATTCGGGAGGGGCAACTATCTTCATCCCCAGGCCTGACGGGCTAGCCAGTTCTTCAAGGCTATGCGGAAGGCCTGGACGGTGGTGAGGGTACGAATCTCCACGGGGAGTTCGTTCCAAAGGGTCGGGGCGACTACTGAGAAGGCCCTCCTCCTTGTAGTTGCCAGCCGACACTGGCTGGCCGATGGAATACGGAGGAGGCCCAATCTGTGTGATCTTATTGGTCGCAGGGAGGTGATTGGCAGAAGGCGGTCTCTCAAGTATCCAGATCCACTACCATGTAGGGCTTTATGGGTGATTAACAGCACCTTGAAGCGCATCCGGAAATCGACAGGTAGCCAGCGCAGCTCGCGGAGGATAGGTGTAATGTGGGTGAACCGCGGTGCACCCACAATTGCTCGCGCGGCTGCGTTCTGTACCAGCTGAAGACGCCGGATGCTCCTCAAGGGCAGCCCCATGTAGAGCACATTGCAGTATTCCAGCCTAGAGGTCACGAGGGCCCGAGTGACTGTTGTGAGTGCCTCCCGATTCAGGTAGGGTCGCAACTGGCGCACCAGGCGAACCTGGGCGAATGCCCCCCTAGCCACAGCCGTCAAATGGTGGTCGAACGATAGCTGTGGATCTAGGAGGACTCCCAAGTTGCGGACCCTCTCTGAGGGGTATAGAATTTGACCCCCCAGCCTGAGAGATGGAATATTGGTGGAATCCTTGGGAGGGAAACACAACAGCCACTCGGTCTTTTCTGGGTTGAGCACAAGCTTGTTAGCCCTCATCCAGTCCATAACCGCCTCCAGGCCCCGGTTCATCACGTCTGCCGCTTCATTGAGTTGGCACGGGGCGGACAGATACAGTTGAGTATCGTCCGCATATTGATGGTATCTGATCCCGTGCCTGCGGATGATCTCTCCCAGCGGTTTCATGTAGATGTTGAATAGTAGGGGGGATAAGACCGACCCCTGAGGCACCCCATATGTTAGGGGCCTAGGGGACGATCTCTGCCCCCCCACTAACACCGACTGCGACCTGTCTGAGAGGTAGGAAGAGAACCACCGCAGCACGGTGCCTCCCACTCCCACCTCTCGCAGTCGTCGCAGAAGGATACCATGGTCGATGGTATCGAAAGCCGCTGAGAGGTCAAGGAGAACCAGGATGGAGGGAAATCCTCCATCTCTGGCTCTCCAGAGATCATCAGTCAATGCGACCAAAGCGGTTTCTGTGCTGTAACCGGGTCTGAAGCCTGACTGGAAGGGGTCGAGATAGTTTGCTTCCTCCAAGGACCGCTGGAGCTGAAAGGCCACCACCTTCTCAACAACCTTCCCAAGGAAGGGAAGGTTGGAGACTGGACGATAGTTATTAAGGACAGCTGGATCCAAAGATGGCTTCTTTAGGAGGGGTCTCACCACCGCCGCTTTCAGTGCGGCGGGGAAGTTCCCCTCCCGAAGAGAGGCGGTCACGACCGCCTGGATCCAGCCTCGTGTCACCTCACTGCTGCTGGTAACCAGCCATGAGGGACACGGGTCCAGTACGCAGGTGGAGGCACTCACAGCCCTCATGGCCTTGTCCACATCCCCGGGGGTAACATCCTGAAACTCAACCCAGAGATGTTCCATCTGATCCTCTTGTGCCTCGGCTGGAACTGCAGGGGTGGAGTCCAAGTCCGACCGAAACCGAGCAATTTTGTCCGCTAAGAATTGGGCATAATCCTCAGCTCTGCCCTGCAAGGGTTCCCCCGCCTCCCTTTTATTTAATAGGGAGCGGGTTATCTTAAACAGGGCGGCTGGGCGGGACTCAGCGGACGCAACCAAGGTGGCTATGTGGGATCTTTTCGCTGCCCTAAGCGCTCTGGTGTATTCCTTGGTGCAGGTGGTTACCATTGCTCGGTTCGATAAGAAGCTGAGAAGTCTTCAGAAAAATGCTCCTGTTCAAGCTGGTAAGGCGAGCATTCCTCATTAGTGTACCAGATCTGACAATGCCTAATGTTTCCTGTTGATAGATACCAGCATGTATTGACACAAGCTTCGTGTGTTTCTTTTTGAGGCTTGCGGTTTAGTACTTTGTCAAAACAGGATACCATTTAAATATACAAAAATTACCAACTGATGCTCAAAAGATGAGATATGGGTGTGCCGCTTGTGTAACTACATTTGTAGATGAACCAGCTAATAATGCTACACTGCTTCATTTAAAAATCTTTAAAGGCCTTTGACAACCTGCTGTATTTATCTATTCAGCTTGGAAGACAAACATCTAAGCAAAACGACTGTCACTTTCTATGAATTACTGAATGTGCCTAGCTCATTTGCCGGTAATATTGTCTGAATTCAACTCCAATTAAACAAATGAAAACACCTGCTTTGTACATATATCTTTTGGTACCTCAAGGGGAAAGATACATCAGTGTAAAAATGTTGTACAATCTGGTTCATGAGCCTGTGCTAACAATACAAATTTATTGACTTACAAAAGGAGAAAAAGTACAGGATATAAATACATGATTTAATCTTCTAATGCATCCATATCTCTCTCTCTCTCTCTCTCTCTCTCTCTCTCTCTCTCTCTCTCTCTCTCTCTCTCTCTCTCTCTCTCTCTCTTTCCCTCCCTCCCTCCCTCCCTCAGATTAGGAGTGAAGGTTTTTATAAATAGAGATCAGCTTTCATGGAGAAAATGACAACATTCATGACACGTTTTAAGTATATTCCTGTTATCAGAATATGACATTTGCATCCCATTAGTAATGTTTTCCTCTGTCCTTTGGAGATGCTGAAATGGATTTATGAAAACTGTAGGCTGAGAATTTCCTGAAACTGGACAAGGAATATAATTTATATTGGCTGATTTCTGTTTCAGGGACAAGTGAGGCACGCTGTAGCTTCAATATTGTACAAGATGATCTTGTCTCAAAACATATCACTTATGCAGTTCTTAAATGTGAAAAGGTAGTTGCAGATTTCAGTTCCAGTCATGGGTACACATAGTCTTTGACTTACAAATGGTTGCCAAACAAATTGTTGTAAGTAGAGGACTACCCATACATATGACTGGCTCTGCACTCACAATGATGGCTACTGCATTATCTCCACAGTCATGTGATCAAAATTTGGGCACTTGGCATGAATTTACAGCAGTTACAGTACCCTGGGGTCCCGTGATCACCATTTTGCAACCTTCCGAGCCCGTTTCTGACAAGTAAAGTTAGTGAGGGAAGCTGGATTCGCTAATGACTGCATGTTTCACTTAGCAGCTGATTTACTTAACTATGGCAAAAAAGGGCATAAAAACAGGGGCAACTCACTTAACTATTGCCTTGCTTAGAAATTCTAGTTCCAATTGTGGTTGTAATTTGAGAACCACTTTTAGTAGCTAAGATAGAAACTAGCCATTGTGAGTTCTAGTCCCACTTTAAGCACAAGCCAGCTAGGTGATCTGTGGCCAGTCACTTCCTTTCAGCCTAGAAAGATAATGGCAAACCACTTCTGAGTAACCTGGTCAAGGAAACTGTAAGACTTGCCCAGGCAGTCTCTGAGTGTCAGACATGATTGAATGGATGAAAAGTCTATGTGGGGCCCGGGCCACAATCACGTAGGAGAGTTGGTTTAAAGTCTGCTCTGTACCAGAGGCACATAGCAATAGCAATAGCAATAAGATTTATATACTGCTTCATAGGGCTTTCAACCCTCTCTAAGCGGTTTACAGAGTCAGCATATTGCCCCCCACAATCTGGGTCCTCATTTTACCCACCTTGGAAGGATGGAAGGCTGAGTCAACCCTGAGCCGGTGAGATTTGAACCGCCAAACTGCCGAACTAGCAGTCAGCTGAAGTGGCCTGCAGTACTGCACTCTACCCACTGCGCCACCTCGGCTCTTTGGTACATTTGGTACATATGATATCTGTATATTTGCAAATCTGCTCAGACATGATGATTCTTCCTGGTTAATTCCAGAATTCTGCAGAGCAGAAGGAGAGAGGAAAATTGCTGTCAAGAAACCAGCTACGTCTGGATGACACTAGTGGTACTCTAGGACAGGCGTCTCCAAACTTGGCAACTTTAAGACCTGTGAACTTCAATTCCCAGAATTCCTCAGCCAGCTTGCTGGCTGAGGAATTCTGGGAATTGAAGTCCACAAGACTTAAAGTTGCCAAGGTTGGAGACCTCTGCTCTTGGACATAGCCATTCCATGAGGTATCTGAACCGCTTCCAAACCCAGCTTGTTTAATTTCAAAGACTCTTGCAAACAGCAATATGGTAGAACCAAGAGTCAAAACAACTGGATAGCAGAGACCTTTATCTTTACTTTTACGAGGGGAGAAATATAGAAGTTTGGCAATTGTGTCAGTTGGTATCCCTTGTAGTAAAGTGGTATGTTGAAAAGTGAAAAGGACCATCATTGCTATGTTCTTGCTCCCATATGCTACTGTTTTTTTTTATTAAGCCCAATGCTTGGTGTCCTCTGCGTGGAATGAGGGAGGATGAAAAGGGGAATCTATAAACCTAATGAGGCACTTCCTACTAAACCTGCAGTCAATTCTATTCTTGTCACTTTTCCGACTTGCTTCTGTTTTAGCAATACTGTATTAAGGAGGGTGGAAACTACTGTCTAGCCAAGGAGCCAGCTTCCATCATATATACATACTGTAGAGGCAGAGCTGCAGAAGAGAGGAAATTTGTTATATAAAAGAGAATACAAAAATATGTCATTGTTCATGTTCACTCTCCCTCAGGAAGGCACTTCAGAGTCAGAATTAGCGCTAATAAACCAATTTTGAGATTTTATAATGAGAGAACTTATAGAATAATGATTCTAAAGGCTTTGAATCAGAAGACTCAGAACTATGGGAATGATTCAGAGCCACCCTCAGTCCAATGAGTGAGAGTGACTGAGGGTGGTTCTAATATGACTGATGTCAATTTCTGCATTTTACAGAGGCTTTCACAAGCTATGGTTTCCCATATTCTTATATTTCCTTCTCTCTTTTGTATGCAGCAACACCAACCACAATACTCAGGCAGGAGAGGATAACTATTTTTGGCTGGGGACCACAATTTTTCATTGTGGCTTATTTGGGAACCACAAAGGTGTGGTTGTGATACTACAATATCACCAAAATCATGATAAACTCTCTCTCTCTCTCTCTCTCTCTCACACACACACACACACACATAGAGAGATATAGAGATAGAGGGGAAGAGGGAGAGGGGAGAGAGAGAGAGAGGGAGTGCTTTGGGGCTTAGGAAACATACCGGTGAAAACTGGTGCTTATTAAAATTCCTCGAGAATGAGGAAATGAGTTTGGTGAGGTAAGACAAGTAGATTGTTCTACATAGCAACACACAGCGACCCTATCTCCAAACTACTCTTTCCAATAGCCTCTTATTCAAATCTTTTATGGCACAAATAAATTGGGTTCAGGTAGCAAGGATGCATGAAGTGGAAGAGTTTAAAAAATTTTTTTTTGGAAAGGTTATTTCAGGTGAGGGGGAAACAGGAAAGAATACTTTGTTCTAAAATATAATCTAAATACTTAATTAGAAATGGATTGATTGCTGGGGAAAAATCCATATATATATATATATATATATATATATATATATATATATATATATATATATATATATATATATATATATTAGTATTTGTGGTGATAAATAAATAAAGGGAGACTAGTATAGATCTATTTCAAGCTATTTAGCTCTCATCAGCTAGCCACACCCTTACTGGGATTCGGCTAGTTGATAAGAGCTAAATAGCTTGAAATAGATCTATACTAGTCCCCCTTTATTTATTTATCAGCACAAATACTACACAAATGTAACAAAGGCAACAGTAAAAATATTGGGTTTCTGTCATGATGGTCTCTTGTGACGAGCCGATTGACAGATAATGGAAGCAGTTAGCTTCCTCGCATAATTGGGGCATACCAGGGGTTGTGACTTTAAATATATATATAAATATAAATTATATATATATATATATATATATATATATATATATATATATATATATATATATATATATATATATATATATATATATATATTATACTGTATAAATATATCCTGTATATTTGGTTATTTATGAACCTGCAATTTGCAGAGAATGGACCCAGAGTTAATTAATTAGAGTTAATGTGATGAACAGAACAAAATATTTGTTCTTCCTTTGTTTGTAGGATTAAAGATTCACATACTGAGTCTGCAAAACGAAAAGCTAATGTGACCAGCTGTTGGGTGATTAGCATCCATTATGACTCAGATGCAAACATGTATCAGATGTACAGGTAGTTCTCCACTTATGATCACAGTTGATCCTAGAATTATAATTGTAAATCATGGGAATCTAAGTGAAGCACCCACACTTAACAATCATAATCCTGGCTCTCCCTGTTGCAATTCTTAAGTGGAGCATGGAGTACTGCAGGAGTTAGGGGAGAACATGGGAGGTACCACACCACAGCACCATCCTAGCTCACATGTGGCCTGCCTAGGCCTCCCTCACTTCCTGGGACATCTCTTGCACAAGTTCCCCTTCCACGTGGTCCCACACCATTGGGCCTGCTCATCCCTCCCTTCTTAATGAGAAGCAACCAATTTGCAACATGGCCTTCCTGTACAGAGGGGCTACCACAAAAAAGTTGGTGCCGTTTTGAGAGTGGCTGCAATTCCTGATTGCAAGAATTGTGGCAGCCTCCAAACTGGTGCCCATTTCTGAGATGGCAACACACAGCTTCTTTATAGAAGGCACATCATAAGGGAAGAAAAGATATAGGACTCAGTAGGGCGGAAGGTAGACCCAAGAGATCCAGGGAGGTGGGATTGGGCAGGTGGGATTGGGCAAGTGGAGCATTTTCAGGGTCCTTGTGATCAGTTAATGGCAGGCAGATTGCCAAGTATCCAAATTTCATTCATGTTGACTGTAAGGGTGTTGCAGCGGCTGTAACTTAAGAGCACAGGTTGTAAATCCCTTTATTTAATACTATCATAATTTTGAATGGCCACAGAATGAATATTTGTAAGTCAAGGACTACCTGAATACTGGTGTACTTATGTCATAAAAATCCCAGGAATTAAAATATAAGAATTATGAATTCTCTGATAGAGATTCCTGTTGTCCTATACATAATTATAGTTACCCTGCTTAGTGTAAATCAGTTTAGCTTAGCAAGTAAGTTCAACATCTACAGTAAAACGTTGTTTCAAACAAGTATGCCTAAGATACAAGCATTCTTTACAGATGGCTGCAAGTGGCATGTGAATCATTTTCTTCTGAGACTAGCTGTAACAGGTTTAAATAAATAGATCTATACCTGAGGACACAGGAACAAGTTAGAGAGAATGGAGGCTTTTTTCCAAGCTAAACAAGAAGCTTATTGTTCACATCTCCAGACAAGTCAAATGAAGATAAATAAGTACAGGAAGTTAATCTGTATTTACACCATTTGAATAAACAGAAAGTTAAAAGCAAAATCAATGCTAAACCCTCACTTTTGCCAAATTTTCTTTTACTTACTGGTCTTTGTCCCTGCTTTATTTGACTCTTCTTTGCCATCTCTTGTCTCTTCATTTAGTATTTTCCATTCTAAACTCTTTTTTTTCTTTATGTCTTTATTTTTCACAAGAAAAGGGATTAAGTAATTGGAAGCATTACTGTCAGCAAAGGCAGGTCACTGTGTTTCTATGGAAAATCCAGCAGAGTATGGTATTGTCCACTGCTTCCATAGATGTCATTTTACAGTGTGACCTCAAGAGATGATAGGCTTACAAGTTAAGCATGGTCAGATGATATGGTACCTTGATAAGAGGACATCTGGAAATTTCAGAGCATAGACTAGAACCAGGCAGAAGGCAATTGCAACCCTGCACAGGTGTGCCCATGAAGTCATCACGAGTCAAAGGTGATTTTTAAAAAAAAAAAATAGTGTAGATCATTGGGCAGCCTTCTACTAGCCAGGCTGATTGGTTGTTCTAAACATACAACTATGTATTGTGGATTACCATTCATTTATTGTGAGGGGAAGGAGCTTGTGAACTTTTCCATATATTTTTTGTAAAGCATGGAGGTTAAATACTTGGCTCTCAACCACACTTGCCTTGGTAGAACACAAACAGTCACTGCCCATTAACCAAATACTTGAATAGTCTTTTTTTCATCCTTCAGAAACCAGATTAACAGAGTTGGAAGGGACTTTATAGATCATCTAGTCATCTAATCCAACCCTCCCCCCTTAAGCAGGAGAACCAACACCATTTCTGACAAATGGCAGTCCAATCTCTTTTTGAAAGTCTCAAATATTGAAGCTCCCACAACTTCCAAAGGCAACTTCTGTTCCATTGGTTGATTGTTCTCACTGTCAGAAAGTTCCACTTTATTTCTAGGTTGAATCTCTTCTTGGTCAGTTTCCATCCATTATTCCTTGACTGGCCTTCAGGTGCTTTGGAAAATAGCTCGACACCCCCCCTCCTCTCTGTGGCAGCCCCTCAAATATTGGAACATTGCTATCATGTCTCCCCTGGTCCTTTGCTTCACTAGACTAACCACTTCCTATTAGTAAGGAAGATTATGCCTACTTGATGTGAAAGATATACCTTGCATCATGAAGAAATTCATTGAAGTAGCCCAACTATTTCCAAGCTTCTGCTGCTTTCACAAATCCTCTCATTACATCGAATGTGACTTTCAAAGTAATGGTGCCTTTCTTATGGCTTTACAAAGAAGCCTGAAGCAATAGATTCACGAATGACAGAGAGGCATTGCACTTGCAGGGAGACAGAAGTATGCCAAAAATATATTTTTCTTAAATAAACATTAATTTTAAGGATAGAATACAAGCTAACAAGAACTAATATTTAAAAGGGAAAAAAGAAAAGAAAAACAGAAAAAATCAAAGATAAAAGTGAAGGGTCCTTGATGCTCTCTGATTGTTTTCTTGTAGATGTTATTCATTATCCAAACTAGATAACATCATCAATTCTAAACTAGCATTGATGATGTCACCTAACTGGGATAATGAAAAGTGCATAGGAAAACAACCAAGCCCAGAGAGCACCAAGGACCCCTCATTTCAATCCTGAACTAGACATATTCTCCTTTAAAGATAAAACATGCACAAATTAAAGAAAGTGTGGACAGCCCTTGTGGAAAACCATTTAGGTGCTGGTTAGCATGGGATGTATGTTTTGAAACAAATATTTTTCCATCTATTAGGCTCAGCAATCTGATTCCTGATAAAGCCATTTTATAAACCAAACTATCTATGCTAATTTAATCCCAAAGCACGGTTAAAAAAAGCCTGTTTTTACATTATGGATTACAGAAAAGCAAGTGGTAACTGTTTATGTTGGAGAGCAAGAAAGGATTGTAAATTAATGGTAAAGTTAATTCAATGTAACTTCTTCCTTCTATTATAAATGGCAATGCCTTCTCCACACATTTTATTAATAGCAATAGCAATAGCAGTTAGACTTATATGCCGCTTCATAGGGCTTTCAGCCCTCTCTAAGCGGTTTACAGAGTCAGCATATTGCCCCCAACAACAATACGGGTCCTCATTTTACCCACCTCGGAAGGATGGAAGGCTGAGTCAACCCTGAGCCGGTGAGATTGAACAGCCGAACTGCAGAACTGCAGTCAGCTGAAGTAGCCTGCAGTGCTGCATTTAACCACTGCGCCACCTCGGCTCCTATTAAGGGTGACTTGAACTGCTAAATTGATATTTTCTGAACTTCATATGCAGACTTTCCCTACCTGAGACCAAACAACCAATGGTTCAGGACATGGAAAAATAGCAATAGCACTTAGACTTATATACCGCTTTACAGCTCTCTCTAAGTGGTTTTACAGAGTCAGCCTATTGCCCCCAACAATCTGGGTCCTCATTTTACCCACCTCGGAAGGATGGAAGGCTGAGTCCACCCTGAGCCTGGTGGGATTTGAACTGCCAAATTGCAGGCATCTAGCAGTCAGCAGAAGTAGCCTGCAGTACTGCATTCTAACCACTGCGCCACCGTGGCTCTTGATTTCTATGCAACTTCTCCTTCACAACATAGAATCAGGAGACTCTTTTACATCATTTGAGTTGATGCTGAAAGCCATTTGAGAATCTCTCAAGGAAGGACACTGGGAACTGTTATTAGGGAAACAATAGTGATTGTTGACTCTAGTCTAGATCAGAGTGGAAATGAGTGTTCAGGGGGATTATTTTTCCCCTGAATTGGCTTGTCAATTTCTGACGCCAACACCCCCTATTGGTATTCTAAGTTTTTCACAAAGAGAATTAATTCTGCTTTTGAATTTAATTTCCATTTTCTTTATGTAGCCATTATTACATGCTATATAATCAATTGTAAGCATCATACATACGTGATTGTGGCATGAGAACTGTGAATGCAGTTGTGTAGGCAGGCAATAAAATACTTTATTTTTCCCCCAGATTCATTTGTGCACTTTCCACAAAATTACCACTGTCTGCAGATTTACTGAAATATCTGTCCTGCTGTTCATAAGCCATAAAATATAATCTACCTTTTGTGGGACCCCAATTGGTAAATTGCATTAAAAATTAGGTTGGCGACTCTTTATTAGATGTCGAGCTTTAAGACTAAGCACAGTCAGCACTACTTTAAAGGAATGCTAGATAACCTACCTTGTCTTAGAATCACTTTGAAATAACTTTTGCTTCATCAATTAACAATAACAATATGAGAAATAGCATGTTGTCAACAAAGTGTGTTTAATAAGGGGATCTAGAAGCTAATTCCAGGTATTTAGTTTAACTGCTTTTATGTGTGCATTTGCTCTCTCTTTCTTCCTTTCTAAACCCTATTTATGTGGATGTTATTAATTAAAGGTATAGGGCACATAAAGAGCAATATTAAACCTTGAATTTGGACCTTTGTTGATTTGAGAAGCATAGAAAGGTGCCCTCTTTTCATAACTCTATCATGTTGAGATAAACGAGTTATTTATAGCTTAGAAACAGGTATATTTTTTCTCAGGGACAATATTAATATTCCTGTTTTGATTGTTATGAGAAGCAGCGACACATGTCTTTCCAAGTTCCTTACACCTCTTCAACCTCCGAATCTTTGAATCACTATTGTTCAGCCCAGTCCTACAGTCATTTTCTTAAATCCAAGCTAACATTGGGAAAGTTAATAAAAAAGGTACTTTGCAGAAAAAGAAGAAGAAAAAAGATTTTTTCACAATTAGACATCTCACCACTCCAATTACTATTAAGCCACTCACCAGGTGCTATAGCCACCAATTCCCAGTTATTAAACCATAATATTGAAGGGATGAGTCAATTTCTATTTCTGAAGAGTTTCAGAAGTACAAGTGCTCTGGAGTATAATGACCAACCTATAACCATGATTCCAGAAAGTCCTGATGCCCTGTAAGGCTAAGACTACTATCTTCAAAAATTGTTTTCTTATTTTAATACTTCAAATTAAAAATAAATATGTACAGTGTATGTACAGTTTATGCATGAAATTCAAGTTACACATATTATTTCTCTGTAATCATTTTAAAAATCAGTTTGGCGTAGTGGTGAAGGTACTGGCCTAGAAACCAGGAGAGTTCTAGTCCCCCATCTTAAGCATGAAAGCTGACTGGGTGACTTTCAACCACTTGCCTTTTCTCATCTCATCCCAACCCAGAGTTGTGGTTGTGGGGAAAACAGGAAGAAGAAGGAATATTAGATATGTTGGCCACCTTCAGTTTTTTAAAAATATGATAAATAAATATAAGATGAAAATAAACAAACCTATTGCATTAGTGCGTTTGTTTTTATGTCAACATGGAGAAATAAGGGGGGGAGAAAGGATGTATACCAGGGGTCCCAATCCCGGGCCACACAAGAGGTGGGTGAGCAGAGGAGTGTGAAAAGCTGCATTTGCACAAGCCATGCATGAAACAATCCTTTCTTTCTCCCTTCCCCCAAGTCCACAAAGCCAGAAACTATGGGGACCTCTGCTGTATTCATTCCACTCTGGATCATTTGACTGGGATAAGGAAGGGAGGCTAAGCTAGAGCAACCTGCTAAATATCTTACAAGATTTTCTGAATATTTCGGTCCCATTTTTGTAGTCAGATGTGACCCATTCTTTGATCTCAGATTTGTCCTACTTTCAGAAGAATATCTTGCTGACTGATAGTCTTGAGTCTCACTCCATTATTTCTTTTCAATATTCCACTGGTTGGGAAAAATAATTTAAAAACCCAATAAGAATAACTTAAAATTCATTTATTTCCTTTGAAATAATTGTAAAAATCCTTTGAAGTTGGGAAGAGTGTATTCTCACATGAAAAAATATTTCATTTAAATCAAATAGTAATTTGGTTTTTAATATGGAAAACAATATATTTTATACATTTATAGAGCTAATAACACTCGTACTTATTACACAGGTAACATACACTTATGAAAGATGGCTTGCTTTATTCCATTGTGAATAGGTTATGGTCTCTGTTGTTTCAAAACTATTACATATATAATTGTGACAAATTACAGTATTTCTCAAAGGCCCATAATTCTGATGCTTCATTTCAAGCATAATACTAGAGGTATTTCTTCAGCTACTATACATTTTTCAATTAGTCTCTGCTTCAGCATTTTACAATGCATTTACCAATTGTTATTTGAGCACATTTGATGAAATTGTTCAAAGCCGAATCAAAATCTACAAAATAACAGCTCAATTAAAATTTGTTTTTAATCAAGTCAACTAATTTATTTCCAAATGAGAGATGTGGAACTGACCCCATTCACTCAAACTTTGTTGCACAATCTATTCCCAAGCTTCAACAAATATTACTCTGCTCAGAATATTTTTATTAATTGCACTAAAGCTCTACTTATGCATAATCCTTCAGAGTGTTAATGAACACAGACACTTGGAGAGGAGAAATTCAGCTACTGTATTTCTGAATTGAGATACACTTTGCTTGAATCAAAATTCACACTGAAGTTTTCATGTGTTTAACTACATTACTGGAAATATCAATCCTAGGTTCCTGGCTGCAGGTTATCTTACACATGGCAACAAGAGTTATTTCCATCAAACCTATTAAACCTATCACAAGTGGTTCAGAATATTATAGTTTGCCCAAGCATTGACAACACCACCATGAGCTTCTCATCTAAAGATTTCTGTGTGGGCTAAGGGATCTGTAGCACACTGTGTTTGAAATGATTTTTCTGAGGGAATTCACTTGACATACATAGCAATGTAATTTCCCCCCAATATTTTAGAAACATTTTCAAGCAGTTAAGAAAATATGCTGCTTTGCTAAACTGTTATTTAATACATTTTGACTTTTGTGCTTATAAGTGTGATATTGTGAGGACTGTTTGCATTCTGTTTTCTTAAGTTTCTTACAGTGGCTCTAATCAACATGAATGCAATTGCAGACATGGTATCTACACAGTCAGGTTTTTTGGTATGGTTTTGTTTTCACCAACTGTTCTACAAAGGTTGTATGCCCATCTGCCAATTATTCCTCTCAGAAAAAATACATACTGAATGCATGGTAGTTAGAAGATAATTGTTCATATGTGATTAAATGAAATTTAAACAGATAACAGATTAAGAGAGCTGGAAGGGACCTTGGAGGTCATGTAATCCAATTCCTGTCAAAGTTCTCTGCGGAAAGGAGCGGGAAGCAGAGGAGAAACGGCCAAACTTTAATCCAGGATCTCGGTTCGGGGCTCCTCTGCAACAAAACTGACCCCACAGTGGGTTCCTTCACATTTGGGGTTGAGGAGGGAAATTGGAAGGGGCCAGTTTGTCCAGACATTCTGACCAAGATATGCATGTTTCAAGGATGGAAATCACATTTTTCTCCCATGAAGCAAAGCAACGCCTTTCCCTAGTCTAGCTGAAGGTTTTCCATGGCTTCCCTTCTGATTGGGCATGCAGTTGTTTTGTTATTTGATAGATTTATAACCTGTCTTTTTTTTTAGGAACTCAAAATAAAATACATAGCAGTCCATCCTCAATCTTACATGTGGCAAAAGCAACAACAACAACCCAGATTGTTTTTCCATAGGTATACATGGATGCCTATTTTACTTCATTGATAGCCACAGGAAGTGTTGTCTGAGGATATAAAAAGATATGGCAGTAACTGAGTAATTCTTTGAAGCAGCTAGATTGATCTTTGCTCTAATCATTCAGGGCAGGAACTATATTGTTCCTAACAACCAACATTTGCTTGGAAATGTTCTATTATAATACTTTACATAGGCTACATGCACTTAGTTTACTGCTATAACAATATAGTACTACACTGTGTCTCCCTTTCAATATCTGTACCAGAACTCATGAACCAATGGTTACTTTACAACTATTTTACATGTTGCCTACAGCTCCTGAATGAAAGGCAGGACATAAATCAAACAAATACACAAACACTAGAATAAATAAATGTGATACTTCTTGCAATGGATATCCTATGGAGTTATACACATTAAAAATATATCCATCACTCTCCCATCATTTATAGTACATGCACTGCATTTTGCTTAAAATATATATTTTAAATACTATATTTTAGATGGTGAGACGTTTGCAGTTATTAAAGATAAAATTTTATTGTATAGATAGCTAAATATTTCAAGCAACAGAACACCAATTAAACATTTTCACCACATGTTTTCTAAAAAAAAGAAGATAACCATAAAACAATCCTAGTGAGATCAATCCACCTTATCTTTGGTATTTGTGATGTGGACTGCATCTTTAATCAAGACAATGCATGTTTATTCAAAATACAGTTCCACTGAGATCAATATTATCTCTAAATAAATGGGTAATGTATTACAGAATAAGATGAAATTATATGGTGGTGACGGTGGTTGAACAGTGAGACCTGGGAGTTAATATATTATCTATACCGGTAATGCAGAAAAGGTTAGAAGAATCACCCTAAGAAAATATTCTTAAGCATGTGAGGCTTCTACCAAAGTTCAAAAGGGAAATGTCCTATTTAAAAATGTGGAGAGCTTCTAAATATGATTGTCATCCAATGTATGAAAATTATTCACAAAGAAAAACAGACAGTCTGGAAATAACCAGGATGACTTCACTTAGACAGAATTGCTAAAATCTGCTTCTAATATAGACAGTACACATAATAAATTTTTACAATATGACAAGGAAAACAAACTTAATAAAAGTTCCTGAACTTTTTTTTTTAACACGGACATGATATAGCCATGGCATGTTTATAATATTTTGTCTATGATATCACAGCTAACAGAATCTAAGCAATACAAAGCCAGTTACTAGGTATGATTTCACCATTTCCCTCTATTTTTATTTCTCTCCCCTTGTCTCTCTTGCCAATTTTCAAACTCACACTAACTCAGTTGCATAAAAGACAGAGGGATTGTCTGTAATCCCTTTGTTTATAAATGCTCTGTAATTGACTTCATGATGTTTTCCATCATTGACTTCAAAGATAGACCTTTATCCGAGGTTGTGGGAAGGGGAGAAAAAAAGATTCAGACCAGATTCTAAACTTTTTTCCACTATCTTTTAATGTAAAAATATGCTATCTATAAGGAAATAAATAAATAAATCACAGATCAGCATATTAATGATAGGATACTTCCACCAAACGTTGATCAGTACAGTACTTCTCGCTTAACCACTACTTCATGTCGTGACCATTTGCAACCAGAGCAGAGTTGAAAAAGAAATGTTATGATCAACTCTTGCTTTGATGACCTTTGCAGTTCTATATAAGAAAGGAAAGTTGAAGTAAAATCAGTAGGTGCAGTTGCAGTTTCACTTTGCAACCATTTCGCTTAACAACCAAGCTGCTGGTGCCAATTGTGGTCGCCAAGCAAGATTACCTGTATAGTGTGGTGTTAATGAGTAGCTTTATGGGAAGCATTACTTTGAATGTGCATGTATGACAAACAGAAGTACATGAAACTCTCACAAAGGTTAACAAGTATATAACTTTGTTCAGAAAGATTTTTATGCAGCATGTGGAAATATAGGAGAAGGAAAGAAAGCAATCAAATTGACAATAATATTCAGTTCCTAAAAGCATAGTCTACATGTGAATGGCTTAGGGTAGCGGCCCCCAATCTTTTGGGCACCAGGGACCAGTTCCGTGGATAAAAGTTTTTCCATGAACCGGAGGGGCGTGGTTTCTCATGCTGCCTGCATCACGTGGATGGGGCTTCACTTGTTTGTACAATCTGGTTTTGGGCATGCTGCGGCCCAGTGCTGATCCACAGACCGGGGTGGGGAGGGGGAGAGACCCTTGGCTTAGGGCATGGTACACTGATAGAAAAACACCAGGAACTATTACAAAGGTCCAAAGATAGATCTGAACAAGATTTCAGGAATTGGTGATGTTTTGGGGGAGAGTATCAAAATGTATGACATCTTTAGTCCTTTGAAACCATCAGACAGAAAGAGACACAGTGCAAATTGGTTGTTCTATCTCAATTCTTTTAGAATTCAACTGTTGCCAATTATACTTTTAGCTGTGTAAGTATGCACCGAGCTGTGAATTAGTGAACGACTGGATCTTTTACTCCAGAAGGTGAACAATAAAAGAAATGAGCATTTCTTGGAATATCTAAACAGCGTGAAAGCCAGTGGGGTAACTTTGGCCAGTCACTCTCTCTCAACCCAACTCACCTCACAGAATTGCTATTGTGGGGAAAATGGGAGGAAGAAGATGTGCTGAATACGTTCACCACTTTGGGTTGTTTGTGAAAACAATAAAGGCAGTATACAAACAAACAAGTAAGAATCAGATGGAAAGTTCCAAAAGGGTAAAACTGAGTGTACCTTTGCTCTGATATATATCAAAATGAGAAAATAAATGCTGCAGGTTAAGAGTAATTCTATTAGAATTGAGTTAGTTATGGTTGTGTGTTCTGGAACAGTTCTCATCAGTATAAATACTATCTATCTAACCCTCATCAGGTCCTGCTGTGCTGCTTTATTATAGCAGGGGAGGTGTTTGTGGAAGGGATGAGCAAAGAATCCCAAGGTTGTATACTAAGAATATATAATCCTAACAGAGTCATCCAAGGCATGAAGGTCATCCCAGCTGCCTAGCTACAGCAGCAAGAAGATATACCAGATAGCAGCTATATTAAAAAATGCTGGATAACCACTTTAGTGACAATGCTCATTCTTTGCATTTACCACGTGTTTTTTTTTAAATTATTGTATCTTTTTTCATTAATTTAACTCTGGAATTAGATCCTACATTTTACTTTTATTTTATTTGATATAGTCATAAGACTAATTGGTGTAAGTGGTTAAGTTACCAGATTAAAAAAAGTGGAGATTATGAGTTTTAGTTTAGTCAGGGTGGCGCAGTGGTTAGAATGCAGTACTGCAGGCTACTTCTGCTGACAGCCAGCGATCTGCAATTTGGCAGTTCAAATCTGACCAGGCTCAAGGTTGACTCAGCCTTCCATCCTCCCGAGGTGGGTAAAATGAGGACCAAAATTGTTGAAGGCAATATGCTGACTCTGAAACCGTTTAGAGAGGGCTGTAAAGCACTGTAAAGCAGTATATAAGTCTAATTAGGCTATTGCTAACGTTAGCCATGAAAGCCCACTGGGTGACGTTGGTCCATTTCCTCTCTCTCAAATCAACTCATCCCACTAGGTTGTTGCTGTGGGGAATGTGTGTTGGATATGTTTGACACTTTGAGTTATTTGTAATAATAAAAGGCAGGATATAAATAAATAAATAAATAAATAAATAAATAAATAAATAAATAATAACCAATATACAAAAAGGGAAGAAAGGATGACTCTGCCAATTATAGACTGATCAAACCGCAACACAATTAGCAAACTTTTATGCAAGACGTCTACAATGAAAACTCCAGGATTGGCTGGAAGAAGAAAACATATTTGCAGAACAGCAAATTGGATTTAGGGAAGGACAATCCATCACCGACTAGTGCTTACAGTTCCAACATCTCATTGAAAAATGCTCCTCTGAAACACTATTGCTCTTTATGCCACCTTCATAGACCACGAAGCAGCTTTTGATTTCATATCATGAACCAAACTATGGGGAAAACTGAAAGCCTCCTTGATTGACTGTTGTTTACGTCACCTAATATGAAGTAAATAGAATGCTCAAAGTAAGAATTAAGTCTCAGGACCATCTTAACAGCATCACTGGAACTGACAAAGGTATAAAGCAGGGCTGCATATTGGCCTCCCTCTTACTAAATTTTTGTTTCAAATCTATGGTGGATCATTATCTCAATATGAAGTTTCACTTCCCCAAACTAGCTGAAAGACATATCTCTGTTTTACTCTATGCAGACAATGCAGCAATACTCTCAAAAGCACCTCTTGACCCTAAAGGAGCATTAGCACAGAATTGCAAGGAAGAACAGCTAGAGGTCAACTAAAAGAAACCAAAATTATGGCATTTGCTGGACAATCATTTTTGGAGAATAGATGTCTACAAGACTGAGCAAGTCTTCTTATTTCAAATACCTGGGAGTAGTTCTACTTTCTAGCAACCATAGCGAATCCTATGGGGACTACATTGCTGAAAATGTACAGAGAAGCTCATCGGTCATTCTTAAATTCCTCAAGACTGAGATGGCTACTACATTCCTGCAGCACTAGAAATTCTTTGAAGCCAAGCCAATAGCCCAACCTCTTTACAGTGCCCCCTTCTGCAATTTTGCACCATTACAATTTGTTCAATCCAAATTCTTAAGATTGGTCCTTCAAGTCAAATTTGTTTCTAATGCTAACCCAAGACTATAGATAGGGTTCATGAATTTAGAGGCTAAGATGTAAATAACCATAAGCTACTGGCTTAGACTTTCTCTTTTTCCTCTTGGCCTTCCCCTACTAATATGAGAGATGATTATAAAATTTCATCCTTGGACTCCTCTCTAGGGCATCTGTTCCGTATGAGATACAATCAGTTCAAGCACTCATTAAATAGCAGACTCTGAGCCTTAAATGGAAGTAGCCCAGTTCCCAATCTTTATCACCATTGAACCAAATAATACTCTGCCTCCCAGATGACTTAACAAAACTTGAAGCACCAAATCATTATAGCAATAGCAATTAGATTTATATACCGCTTCATAGGGCTTCATAGGGCTTTCAGCTCTCTAAGCGGTTTACAGAGTCAGCATATTGCCCCCACAGTCTGGATCCTCATTTTACCCACCTCGGAAGGATGGAAGGCTGAGTCAACCTTGAGCCGGTGAGATTTGAAGCACCAAACTGCAGCTAACCGTCACCTGAAGTGGCTGCAGTTCTGCACTCTAACCACTGTGCCACCTCGGCCATGGCATAATGTCAAACGTTTCCCTCAGCTGTCCTTGGCTAATATAGGAAGATCCCTTATGCAGAAAGACAATGTTCCTGGCACTCTGGACACGTAAAAGCAACAGAAAATGAACTTTTTCAGTGCCTATACTATAGACCAGGGATGTCAAACTTGTGGCCCGCGGGCTGGATGTGTCACATGCTAGCCATGGCCAGCTCCATTTTAGTGACGGGGGAAAGTCGTGATTTGTCACGTAATGACACTCCTGCTATAGACAT
Source organism: Thamnophis elegans (assembly GCF_009769535.1). NCBI lineage: Eukaryota > Metazoa > Chordata > Lepidosauria > Squamata > Natricidae > Thamnophis > Thamnophis elegans. The sequence goes on along the minus strand of NC_045542.1, from coordinate 131,835,213 downwards.
TCATATTAGTTATATTTCACAATTTTTGCAGAAATATCTAAGGTGCACTGGACAATTTAATATCTTGCTGCTGCCTTCAGATACCTATCCTACTAGTACTGTATTTTTTGGAGTATAAGATGCACCAAGGTTTGAAGAGGCAATTTTTTTAAAAAAATTGCATTCTGCAAATCTCCCCAAAATGGCCCATTTTTCACAAAAATGGGCCTGTTTTTTTTCTCCAAAAAAAAAAAAAGGCATGAATAGTCTTTAGGGGGCTTGCAGAGTGCTCTTGGGGGGGTGGGGCCCCACAAAACTGAGCAAAAAATGGCCCATTTTCACAAAAATGGGCTCATTTTTTTGTGAAAAAATTGTATGCATAGCCTTTAGGAGGCTTATAGAGTACTCCTGGGGCCTGGTGGGAGGGGGACAAAACTGAGCAAAAATGGTTCTTTTTTACTCATTTCTGCCCTCCCCAGCCCCCAGGAGCTCTCTGACAGCCTCCTACAGGCTCTGCACAGCCATTTTGGTGAAGGGGGTGGGGTTTCAGAAGGCAAAAAATCCTGTATTCAGTATATAAGACGCACCCAGTTTTTCAGCCTCTTTTTTTTTGAAGGAAAATGTCCGCCTTATACTCCAAAAAATATGGTAATATACAATGGCCAGGTTCTGTGCAATAGCATGTAAAATCCATCAGGAGATAACCAATGCCACAAACCAATTTTAATGGGCATCTCGCTCATTATTACAGTGTTTTATATTACAATAGATTTAGTTTGCCACATGTGTCCATTTATTGTTTTCATCCCTTTTTCAGTTTTTTGTTTTAATATTGTTTTTTTTTATTTAATGGTATTTTGCAGAAGTTTTTATGCTTTTTAATTCCTTGTAGCCCACCTTCTCTTATGCAGGTCTTTTGATTGTAATAAAAGGTTGATTGACAGGTAACAACAAACTATGACAATCATAAAGGCACCATTTCATACCAGAGATAATTTTATGATGCTCTGTATTTGACCAAGAAAACAACATGGATAGAAAATATGAAGTGACTGAATGACATAATGCCAGATGATGGGCCTCTGAAATGGCATGCAATATCCTAGGGAGGAAAAGCTGAGTATCTTTTGCAGTACTGAATTGAAGCCTTCAGGATGTCTAGTTGGTGATGTTGCCATGCAGGAAAATAAAATCTGAAGCTGCAGACAGAATTACAGTGTCTAAGAAGCACAAACATGAAAAAGCATAACACAGCAAAATATAAAATGAACCAACTACACAATGATACCTTAGGCAATGGACTAGGACTATATCCATATTTATATTCCCTATAGCAGAGAACTGTCAGCCTTACCAGGTAGACCAGAAGGTAACACAGCCATTGTAAAACTACAATAACATATTCTTGCAAGTCTGAAAGAAGAAATCTCACACAATCACCTTTACTATCCAAGGGAAGGTCTTTTCTGAGCCTCTTCCTCTCCCCACTATGCAGTTATGGACTCTGCTGTCTCTTATCTAACTCCATCTCCTGATGGAAATCTTTTCCATATATGTATTATTACAGAACAGTTATGAATTTTGACAGTTTTGATGTAAGTATACTCATCAAGATTTTTGACTACGAATGCTGAAATGCCTCATGCCTACCACCAATCTGTTGCTTTTACAAGTTTAATCTTGGTATTAGGGACTGGTTGTGGAACCACGTTGATACAAGATCTTCAACCCAGCTGTACATCATATAAACCACTATAGGTGGTGTCAAGCTCCCATGATTCTCAGTAATGTTGCATAACTCTGCAGTCTATAATACTGCAAAATATTCTCTATTTTTTTCCTAAAGTACAAGTGGACTATCAGCAAGGGTCCAACTGTGTTATTCTTAATTACCTTTTTTCACTCTTGATCCTGTGGCTCTCATAATTAGTTACCTGGGGCTGCAATCCAATTTGAAGTGATGACAAGAAAGTGATCCATGAAAAAGTAATAAGTTAAATCCAATTTCAGCCTTCCTCTAATTAAATGCACATGGAACTAATGACTCAAACCCTACCATTTCAGTGATAATGGTAATTAGCAAGATGGGAGTTACTCTCTTTTTCAACACTGTAGGTGTAAACCACTAGGTAAAAATGGCAGAAGCACTCTTAATTACAGATGTCATTTTGTCAGCAATTTAAACATTTCTGACCAGCGAAGTATGTTTCATTTGTTTTCTTCTTTTACACTCTTTGTAATGAATACAAAGGTATGCTTAGAGTAGGACAATTGTATAAATAGCAATCTGGTATTTATACAATTCAAAATGAATTTACTTAAAAATAACCTAGGTTTATAATATAATAAATATAAAAAAGTGAATTGTAAATGTCAGCTGCAATACACAAATGCACAGAGAAACACCTCTCTCTCTCCCCCCCCTCCCTCCCTGTGTGTGTGTGTGTGTGTGTGTTTTCCAATCACCACAATATCATTTTCATTTTAAAGCTGGGTTTTCTATTGAACTTCGTTATAATTTTTGGATATTATGATGCTTCTAGAATTTTGTAAGTTGGCTGGTCCTCCTAGCTTGATTCCAATAGTAATGTGGAAGACTGAAAATTATTTACATCAAACAAGATTACATTAGTCTGTCTGTGCAAGTTACTCATCAGGGGAAAGCTCCTGCAGTGAAGGAAACAAGTACAAAGCACTCATTCATGCAGGAACTCAACAGGCAGCTTCTTGTGAGAGCAGATAAAACAGGTGTGATTTGCTTTAACAATGGCTGCTACAGTAATTTATTTATTTGTTAACTTTGTGTGCCACCCACTCAATGGCTCAAGGTGTGGCAAAAAATATTCTTCTTCAGAAGTTGATTAACACCTATCCTTAGAATATGACTCATAAAAAAAACCTAGTAGCAGCGCCCAAAATGAGTGATTCTATTGATGTAAACCCCTATTTAATTTACAGTCACACAGTTATTAATTGCTTTCTCATTGCATTGAGAAAAAAACTGTTTTATTAAGCTGTTTTTCATACATTTTCAAAACTTTCCATATTATATGAAGCCTAACTCAGTATCTGACTGACTTCGTGGGATATCCTCCACCCTAGAGAAGTGAAGGAAACTTCAAGGGAAGTTTCAGGCTCACATGTTTTATGCAAAATACTTAGTTAATTTTAGTGTCAATTTCATGGAATAATTTAATGTTGATAATTATCAATAATTACAATTTGATACAAATTTACTTATTAAAATCACCCTTAGGTAATTCAGTATTGGCCAGATTCTGTTTAAACAATGTGGGGTTTCAGTGGAATAACACTGAGCCTTTCAAAATCAATTGCTAAAAACAGAAAATCTAAGGACCATGTGAATCAGTTGAGTTTGTCCTAATTGCATCACAGAAGACAGCTTTGACAGTGCTATTAAGTTTGCTATCTTGCCTACATCTGACCTATCTGCATACGCACAATATGCAATTTTACACACACAAGTGACCCCCAAAGTGTTATCTGTGTGCCTCACTACTGTTCCAAAAATTGTTGTTCTATCCATAATAATTTTAAATAATTTAGCAATTTAAAGTTTAATTAAATTGCACCTAGCTTCAGTTGTGAGTTATGGCTGATTGAAGATATCTCCATGACATGTGAAGAACAAAAGACAGTAAAGTAGATGGGTCCTTCGAATCTCTCCAGAGGACAGAATGGGAGATTGCCCAAGAGTGCTCTGAATGGTAGCAATAGCAATAGCAGTTAGACTTATATACCGCTTCATAGGGCTTTCAGCCCTCTCTAAGCGGTTTACAGAGTCAGCATATTGCTCCCAACAACAATCCGGATCCTCATTTTACCCACCTTGGAAGGATGGTAGCTCCTCATGAGGAGACTGTAAAACAACCTCCCGTGTTTTGAGCATCAGGGCCAAAAGAGACAACCTAGCACTCAGCGGAATGTTTCATAAGGAGACTAAACCAGCCAAAATCATTTTCTAATCACATTCAGAAATGTTCATTTAACCACTTTATGAATACGAGAAACTTTTATTAGAGGCTTTCAAAACAGTGAGGTTAATTTGATATGGGGTGAATTTTTATCTTCTTCAGTTTTAAGAAATTTTAAACATTGACTTAAGAAGTTATAATAATATACAATTGGCATAAATTAAATCATATCCAATATACCAACCAACAGCCAAATAATATACTCCAGATATAGTATTTACTATAAAGCTTATAAATTTACTAGAAAAAAATTGAATCTTTTTTTATTGTTAAATATTGCTATCCATCTAAAATACTGGAAAGTAAGGTGATTGCACTTCATTAAACCTTCACTCCATGAGACATCAACAAAGAAAGTGATAGTTGAAATTCTAGTTGTTGCAGAACATAGAGAGAATAGATGAAGCTTCTACCTCTACGTTGTGGATGTGTAGATCAGTGGTAGTCAACCTGGTCCCTACCGCCCACTAGTGGGCGTTCCAGCTTTCATGGTGGGCGGTATGGGTTTTGTCCGATATTGAAGCACTTTCCTTTTTAAAATGTAATTGATTTCCATACTTTAAGAATCACTATTACTGTGGAACTGGTGGGCGGTTAGAAAATTTTACTACTAACAGAGATACAAAAGTGGGTGGTAGGTATATAAAAACGTTGACTACCCCTGGTGTAGATCCTAGGAAGAACATATCCCAGTTGATAGATGATAAATAATATCCTCCTTCCAGTGGTTGGAGAAAGAATTGCTACGGGAATCTTATGAGGTCTCCAGAATTTGGGAAACAATATTTAGTTCAAACTACAGTTATCCTTCAAATGATGAAGTTTAAAAAAAATACATATTCTAGCCATATCTACTCTCTACCTTTGAGGTTGCTACCTCCTAGGAAGATTATTACAGGATCGTAGAATAGCAACCTATTATTTTAATTTTGATCAAGTAAGCCAATTCTGTATTCTTCCTTCCTTCTGTAAATGATCTTTATTCCTCAAGTAAAATTCTAGCACCTGCCTTCTCATGCTCTCTTCGTCTCTTCTCTAAAAATTCATCTGATCATCTTCGTCAGGCCCTTTTTGTACTTCAAGCATAGCAACTCCATCAACTCCCTCTTGTAAATCAAGTATAAGGAAATAATCCAGAGTATTCATTTAATTTGTTATTTACATGTTTTTCAATGTCATCCTCATTCATTTTTAAGTCCATAATTTCCATCAGTTTCTCTTTTTTCCATCTCTGCTTTTTAATTCCACCTATGTCAGTGATAAAATGCTTCTTCTAATACAGACCAGAATTCTGTTAGCCAATCTACCAGCCATTCTCATATTGTTTACACATGTTCAGCATGGTGTTAATGACCATACCTAAGACCTCTTTCCAAATCTTTAATCCGCCATCTTGTATACTTCCCCAATTTTTTCTCCTTAAATATAACAATTTTTATTTTTATTTTTCTCTTGAGAGACATCTTGTTCCTCTCAGCCCAGTTTTCTAAACCTTCCATATTAGATTGCAATCTTGTTTGGTTATTCTCAGTGTTGGCCTCCCAATTTAGTCTAATCCACAAACTGATAAGCAATCCAATCCTGTTATCTAGATTAATATGAAAAATATTGATAAAATTATTGCAGGACCTTCCGGATAACTATTCTCCAACTTGTTAGTCAGCCAGTTGTGGACCCACACCTGACAAAAAATGATCAGAATGGTACAGACTGGTACTTATATGGAATTGGCTTCATCTTTTTGGCAGGAAGGGGGGGAAATTCTACTGTCATTTTGTCCTGGGATTTCTTCAGTAAAAGAAAGGGATAGTATTTGTATGAGCAAAAAGAACCAATTACAACTCAAGAAAAAGAACAGTAAAAAAATAGGATTACTAGTGCATGTCCTTTCATAATTGAACGTATTCATCTGCATCGGTTGAATTTGAAGTGTCACCAATATCCACATGAACCTACTTATACTTTAAGGCAGGGGTATCAAACTCGATTACATTGAGGGCCACATCAGGGTTGTGTTTGATCTCAGGATGGTGGGGTGGAGTGGGCATGGTCAGGGTGGGTACAACCATTTGTGTCAGGGGCCCCTTTAGTAGCCCGAGCACTCTGCCAGAGAAAACGGGCTCCCTAGCTCCATTTTCGGCTGCGACGGCTTCCTGCAACCCTCTTCCAGTGAAAACAGAGCTTGGAAGGACTCACATGCGGCCCTCCTAGGCTCTGTTTTCGCTGGCAGGGGCATTGCAGGCCAGTCCTTCTCTGTTTCCAGGGCGGCCCTGAGGGCAGATCCAAGCACTGCGCAAGCTGGATCTTGCCCTTTGGCCTTGAGTTTGACACCCCAACTTTAAGGTGACAACTCAGTGCTTACAAGTAACTGATTGCAATGTTTTTTTAAAAATGGGAGCAACGTTTGAAAGCATTTTGTAATGTTTCCATTAATTAATGAATTGTTTTGATTTTTAAAGTAATTAAACTGATTTCTCGAGGCAATTCAATGGTTTTTCCACCTGGTCCTATTCCCCAGTCTGCATTCTTCAACTACATTACATTTTAACTATGTTTTAAAGACTAGGTTTGATGTACAAGTTTGGTTTTCACCAGTATATGTTTTTTGCATGATAGGCTGGAAAAAATTTACTTATAAGTAGCCAAATAATCTGTTCCTAAATTTCCAGTACATGCAACCATAGGCTGTTGTAGATATAACTCTTTTTCTTGATTTTTTTAATTGCTACCAGAAACCCAACTTTATAGTGAAATGTCATTTATACATTTTCAAAAGAAATGAAAGGTTTTGAGGACATGAGTTTCAGATCTTTCCTTTCAATTATCTTGACTTCTACATTGTTTCTGAAAATCTTCAATGCTTGCAGCAATGTTCTGTTCAATTCCCTGTTTAAATTTTGTATTTCGTAACCACACAATTTTATCTGATAGTGAGGTAGCATACTGAATTTCTAATGAATTAAGTAATGCTGGTGAAGTACTTTCATTTGCTCGCAAATTTCTTTTGTAATTTTTCTAGCCACATGATATCAGGCTTTGCTTGATCACTCCATTTTTATTAAAAACACGAGTGTGATTGCCTCAATGTTCATTCCTTGGGGCCAGACTATAAACAGTGACTCTGCAAGGGTGGGGCCCTTCATAAAACACTACAAGTTTTGCTTTCAAGCACTCTATTCTATCTCTTCTCTTATGTCCTCTTCTCATTAAAGTTCTAGTGCTGTTGGATGGTATTCCTGGTTTGTTGATAGGGCAAGAACTCTGCTTGATTCCCTTATTTGAGCACTCCGTGGCTCTGAAAAGCACGTTCTTTCTGCTTGCTTTGTTCTCTTGTTATTATTCTAGAGGGACGGCCTGTTCGTTCCTGCCAAAACTAATTTCTGATGGCATATCTTGAGGTTCTTGCTCCCCAACAAACTTCAATGCCTCCCTCCCCTTACAAGACAATTGCAGTTGCGCAGCAGGTATCAATAAACTCCTTGTCACTTCAGCATTATAGAAGAATATACTGATTCAAATTAGGTACAAATGCTCATTTAAAGTTTACTTTATTTGGGTTATTCTCTAGTCTTTCCTTCTGTCGTGGCCTGCCAGTGGAGCAGATCCGGACAGTGAGGAGGTTCGGGAGGAACATGGGCCAGTCCTGAAGTCTGAGGAAGGCTCTTACGAGGGCTCTGTGTCAGAGGCAGAGAGGGGGCCAGAGCCTTAAGCCAGTTAACAGCTGCTTTCAGAGGCAGACATCAATGAGGCAGACGAACAGCTGGAGCCTGTTCCTAGTGTGTGGATGCCCAGAGTTGCCAGACAAAGGAAACAGCTAAAGAGCAGGGATTGACTTAGGAGTAAGTCCACAGGTAGACAATGAATGGCCCCTCCCAGAGGAAATAAAAGAAGAGCGAAAGGGGAGTGGAGTTTGCAGGAGACAATTAGTTCACTTAATTGGTTTGTGACTCTCCAAGACTCCTTGCCAAGTTTTACAGATATCGCCCTGTCAATTCTCCAAGCCAGATAAGGTCTGTGACTGTAAATTCTCCCTTGAAAGACTTTGCTGGATATGAATGAGCAGAATTCACAGTAAATTAATAAAAGGGGTTTTTTGTCGGGACAAGGAGTTTGCTCCATGCTCTTGGGAAGCCTAGGCCAGAACACCTTCTTTTCTATAGCCTTTCTTTCCATTCATGTTCCCTTGAAGTGCAAGTTTTTTTTTCTTGACTCTCAAATTGGTGGAATAAAAATATAAGAAAAAGAAGAAGAAAAAATCCAATCCAACTCTGTATTTTTATGTATATTTGTGTATCTAAAAGCAGTCAGTCAGCTTTTAAAGATCTAAATAGTTATTATTTCTCCTGTATGAGTTTTCTTCCTATTTTAAACCACTTATTGAATTTCCTGCACTCAGGCTATTGGTATTGCAGACATAAATAAGGGCCAGGTGAAAATTTAAATGTCAAGGATAAACCAAACTAGTAAAATAATTGTTCCCACTTCTATAAGCCTTCCTTGAGAAGAATTAGCATGTACATAAAGTTCATATTTTTTATTAACTTTGTTTTTGCAGTTTTTTTCTTTCTTTATCTTTCCAATTTCTGGATATTAAAATTAATATTAAAATAAATTAATTCCACATTATTGTGTACCAAATAATATTACTCTCTGACATCAGAGGCAAATAACATACAAAAGTATATATGCTAGTTATATATTAATTACTAAATATTGATTTGGATGAAGAGCAAACTATAAGAACAAGTCACTTCTTAAGAAAATACTAATAAAGTATATTAAATGTGATTGGAATGTTATTTCCAACAGCAAACAAGGTCAAGCTTATCTTCTTTACCAGAAGATATTAAAGCAGATTTTATGATGTCAGACTCAATGGAGATATAGCCATAGGACTGATATATATACTGTTCTGACAATTTCAATCAGGAAGTAGAATGTTAGGAATGTGAGAAATTATTCAATTGTATGCTTGAGGTTTTGCCCATTTGCTCGATGTCCTACTAATATTAAATTTAAACAGAGTGAGACCTCACTTTTCAATATCCTTTAGTAACCATAAATTATGTGGTGTGTGTGTGTGTGTGTGTGTGTGTGTGTGTGTGTGTGTGTGTGTGTGTGTGTATCTAAATGGTCCAATTTTCCTGTTCAAAGGTACAGGGGCAAGAACTCTCAGAAAGTTGTCTTACACATCCTAACAAACATTTCCCAATCAAGGATAATGTTTTAGTTTTTTTCCAAACTTACAAGCAAACAGAAGCATGGTTAGGAAATGTACCCATGATTGAGATGTAAAGATCTAAAATCATATTATAAACCTTAGGGGAAAAAACGACATTTAGTGGCATCCATTTAACAACAGGAAATACAACTCCCAAATTTTATCTCTCAAAAATGCTCTCAGCAAACATTATTGCTTTGTGAGTTATTTGTTTATTTATTTCAGTTTTAGGCCACTCAACCATGAAGGACTCTGGGGGCTAGCCATACAACATTATAAAGACCGTAAATAAACAAGAATAATACCAGATTCAGACAAAAAAAAAAGGAAGAAGAGCAATGGAGAGAGAGAGAGAGACAGACAGACAGACAGACAGACAAAGAGAGAAACACAGAGAGAAAGACAGAGAAAAAGATTTTGACCTTGAACAAGTGGGCTCCCAGCATTTTAGCCCTAGCCTGGAGGAGAACAAAACTATATATTTTTAAGAAAGGGCAACACGTTAAGTACATTTTGCTCATAGGGGAAAATAACTACTTTGGTTTTAAGACTAAATCAAACTGAAATTTTGCCACTAACTTTAGACCAAATATGACAACAGACTATTGGCAAAGTTGAAGCAAACTGTGTTATTAATACAACTTACTATCTAGTAATATGAGGTAGAATCTCTGTTCCATTATATGGTTTTTCTTAACAACTCATTGTTCGTGCTTAGAGTTTTGTTTTTTTCCTTTTTTTAAAAAACCTTGCATCTTTATTTTGCCACTGGGCTGCCAGGCTCTGTTATATTCAAGAGTAAGTTTAAGGATGCGAAAGCTCAAGGAGCAAGGGTGAAAAAAGAATGGGCAGTCATTTGAATCAGTGAG